>NC_142384.1:2833059-3133059 GCF_059441005.1 Hippichthys cyanospilos | reverse complement strand
GCTCTATGGCAGCAGTATGGATGCGCAAGATGTCTCTTAAGTGAGACTCCGGTAGGCGTGTCCTCACACAGCTCTTATTTAAGATCATAACCGAGAATGTTTTCTCACGCAAATACGTCGAACCGAACAAGCTTAGCATTTTCTTACCAAATTCTCGAATCTCTCGGAAACTTATACACTTGTCAGTAAAAGTTGGCAATATAAAGCTGCTGGTGCTAACCGCAGCTCACTGCGTCACACTGCAGCTCAACTTTCCTCCTTTTGTTGATTGTCACCATTTTCGAAAATTAGGGCTCATTCAGTCAATTACTCATATACTAATTTGCTGGTCCTAATTGAGCCTAGAGATGGCAGCATTCAGCACACACAGGTAACAGCGCTGCTGTCCAATGTATTAATTCTCCATGCGGGCCAGACGTTATTGATTTTATGACGGAGGCTGCGGGCCGGATGGAAATTGACCACGGGCCACATTTGGCCCCCGAGCCGGACTTTGGATATGTCTGATTTACCACAATAAAATACCAATTACATATGTGGAAATCAAGGCTGTAAAATAATTACACTATTTTAATTGAGTGCAACACATATTTGTCTGATTTGATAAGAGGAAGTCATATCAGGGTGTCCTCTACTAAAATAAAACCTGCCCTTGTGTTATCATCCAACAAATGCTTCATCAAGGCAGTACATACAGAATCAATTATTCTTTTTACTCACTTCTAAAACATTGGATATTTGATTAAAGTCACAACTTGTTTGTAAAACGGATGCAAATTATATTAGGCCCTTTATCTTTTCACCTCAGGGTGATTTTTCAAAACTGTATTTGACATATTGCATTGGAAGTTGTGTGGCAGTTGCAGTTGGTCACACACTCTCCCTTACTGTCACACATCCACACTGATGATGAGTTAGGGCTCTGCACTGTGAGATAAGATAGGTCAAATGCAGTACTGGGATGAGTGTGAGTGTTGGGCGGGTGCTGCTGTTGAATAGCAATGGCCTAAACTAATCGGGATTAACTTCTAATCGCTTCAACCGCTGGGCTGCTATGCAAATCTGCTCAATTATGGGCACATACCCTGGCCCCTGATTGGCTCTTATCATGGAGGATTAACACAAGAAGGATGGGAGGAGGGGAGGATCTGGTCAGACATAGCATGACAAGGAGTAAGAGTTTTTTTACCCTACAAAATATATATATATATATATATATATATATATATATATATATATATATATATATATATATATATATATATATATATATATATATATATATATAAAAATATCAGATTTATATATATACATACAGGGATGCAAATAATTGCTACGCATGTTCAGAAATGACTGATGCGTAACGTCGCGTGCTTCACTCTATGCATTTGCATACCTACCTAACTTTCCCCCTTGACAGCAACCAAGTGCTGAGCTGGACATTTATTTCCCTGAAAAGTGACTCCAAGATGCACCATGGCTTGAAGCTTAGTTAAATGAAAGATTTAACGCTCATGTCCTCAGCTGCCAGAAAAAAACAATGCATTTGATATAGGGTCAAAAAATTTGTAGTCATCCTTTATTTAACAAGGATAAAAAGAGCACGTGAATGTAACGCAAGTTATGACTAGCACACAAGCTAATCATGAAGCAATAGCTAATAGCCCTCTTGCTTGGTGGCGAGATAAGCTCTATGTAATAATTTTCTCCTAGCTAAGCTAGGCGTTTCCCATGTTTTCCTATTTGGAGGATATTTGTTTGTTTACTGAAGCAGCTTGGACTGGCTTTTTGGGCTGGGTATCATTATAAGTGGAATTACTTTTAAGAGAATACGGTGCACGAAGCATTAACAATATGCAGTAGGCATAAGTTATGAAATTTTACCAGCTCTTTTTGTGTTAGTGAGTTTATTGGTTGAGTAGAACAAGCGATTCATGTGCGAGAGATTTTAGTCTGAATGGAGTATAACGTGCTGCTTGAGTGACGTGAGACAAAAAAACTGTGTTCAGTGTGAGTAGGGTCTGCTGCAATCTGACATGCACATCCAGGTTCCTCGAAGCTTAAAGATCCTGAAGATCTTTCAGCTGACACCCTCTCACCCTAGTCTTCCGATCCCATCTTTTGTATTCACCCGTCCACCAAAAGGGGTGGTTCTATGGCCAGGTCAGCATGTTGTGTCCGTTCCACTGCTGCCCCCTTTCGGTTGGAGGGTTCAAATCTAGCCACCTTAGCACCTTGGTGAATACTCTTGGAGATACATTGGAGGTCCCCACCGTCCGAGACCTGTGGGCGTCAGTTGACTGAAATGTGGATTCGAGGTTGAGAATGAAACAATGCGCAGTGGAGCAGCTTTCCTTCACTTCTGGGTGTTATGGCGTCTGTAACAGCAGGAGGCCCCCCTGGGGGGTGACCAGACCACAATGTGCAACTGATCTTATTAAGTCAAGAGTGAAGAAGAAGCTACCAATCTATATTACACTAGAATTTCTCCAGAGAAAATTAATAAAAGCTTCATTATCATGTATAAAATTATATAAATCCCTTCAAAAAAAAAAACAACAAATAATATATATATATATATATATATATATATATATATATATATATATATATATATATATATATATATATATATATATATATATATTTATATATATATACATATATGCCCCTGTTTTACGAGATTAATCCGATCCACAGTTGGGCTCGTAAGACGAATTCACAGTATGACGGGCAATCAAACCTATGTTAAATAGCGTTTAGAACCTCAGGTAAAAACATTAAAATTGTACATATTTATTAAAAATTGGTACCAAAATAGTATAGTAAGTGCTACATATATATAATATACATGTATACAGTCAGAAAACATCATAAATAGAAAATTATAGAAAGGATTTATTTATTATTATAGTATTATATAGTATTATATATATTATAGTAAGGGTAGCCTAGGCTTGATTATCTTTAGGTTTGTTTCCATATAAATCATCTTCTTATTTCGCTCTTTAACATCACGAGCAATCTTGGGACCCATGGCGAATCCTTTCAAGTTTGAATCAAGCAGTAAAATGCTCTATAAATTCGGTTTTGTAACCACTTGCAATGGAACAAAGCTTTACCATTCTACCATTTTAAAACGAGTGAGTTCGACCGATAGCAGACCAACAGCTCCGTGAGGAGACGCTGAACAATAGCAGACCAGCATTGTAGTGACATGTTGCATGGAGGCAGTTAGGCAATTGAACAGAAAATAAGTGCAATTACCTAAAAACGCCTGCAGATGGAGGTGAAACAACACAAATACAGCCAACCACCTAGGGTCATGACAGTTGTTTTTGTTGCAAAGCCGGATGAAAATACAGTACCGTGCAAATGGGACGAAAAAACTCAGTATTCCATGTCGCAACTGGAAAAAAACGTAAGCCGGGGACACTGTAACACGGGGGTCCCTTGGACATATATATACCGGTGTGTGTGTGTATATATATATATATATATATATATATATATATATACTATATATATATATATATACTATATATATATATATATACTGTGTATATATATATACTGTATATATATATATATATATATATATATATATATATATATATATATATATATATACATATATATATACATATATATATACTGTATATATATACTGTATATATATATATATATATATATATATATATATATATATATATATATATATATATATATAAATATATAAAGTGATCCCTTTCCGAGGTAACTATAAATGCATTTGCCATGGGCCCTCCTCGGACGTGGAACTACTGCAGTACACATATTTATTTAAGTCTTTAGTGATTAAACCTTATACTGTACTCTTAAGTGATTAAACCTTATACTGTACAGTGTACACTAAGTGAACAGTTCCCCCTTTTCTTTGAAGTCTCATGCAGCTCTGGTCATATTAATAGCGGACGTTGAGTTAAAGTCAGATCTGTCCATGATCAAACTTGACAACATTATTATTATTCAAATATTATAGTTTTATTTTAGTGGCTTTTGAGGCAAGAAGGGATTCATTGAATTAATACATTTAATTTGTGAAATAATTAGACACATTATACCAGATAATCAAGGCACATCTTAATTGTAGGATTTTTATTTATTTTTGGTCACATCATATGTATTGTATATATTGTACTTGAAGGTAATCTTAAAAGTATGTTGATAGATTTGTAATCAAAACCGTATATCTGTTTTGTCTGATGTCTCTGTAGTTATGGACGAGTATATGCTGCCGATCCCTACAACCACACACTCACTCCAACAGCCACATACAGCGTTGGTGCCATGGTAAGACTGCCATGCCTCTTATACTTTTGTCCATTTAGACAGCATATCTTATCTTTATCACAGTATCAACATTTGTATTATGCGGGTCAAAAAAGATATACAATATTGAATTCAGCTCCTCTTTCTGTGGTGCATGTCACTTGCTTTAATTGTGTTTTCATTGTTCATCACTGCAGTAGGTGCAGTAGTGGGAATAATACTGGCTAAATGGCCAATTATCACATTGTGTTTCACTGATGAGGGAAATGACAAAATCATGCTGATAATTCTCTAGGCTATTTGAGATTTTAGATCCAAATTGTATATTACAATAGGCTAATCATCATAATAGCTTCCATGCTTATGAGTCCGTTCATTTACCAGTGCACTTAGCAGCAGCAGCAGCAGCAATAGTAGGCTTTAGGCCAGGCAGTAAGAAGCTCCATGCACACCTGGGATACATGGAAATTTTCTTAAAGAAGAATATCTATCACAGTGCATTAAGACACATCATGCAATATGCAATATGAATCCTATTTTCTATGATTTGTTTGAACTCTAAAATGTCTAAGACATGTGATCTTCAGTATTATGGTGAAATTGTGGCCATTTTTTGAAAAAAAAAAAAAAAAAAATTCCATTGCAGAGTGATATCACATGTGACTTAGGATCAATTTTCTATGAACCAAAGGAACTGCTTTACCAAAGGGCACCTTTGCATCACGGGCCATTCAACAATTCTACCTAATCCTACCTAATATTTTAATTTTATGGAACATTTATGGGACAGAACTGCACTTCCTCATCTTATAGCAGATCATCATGCGTCGTCATTGGCAAAAAAATCCAAAGACAATTCATTATCAGTTCTGGAATCTAGTTGATAAATGACAGCGTTCCTATTTTTAATTGAATGCTTTAATTGATGTATTTTTGAGCAATTTTTGTCACGAGGCATTTGATGTTGCTTACGTGACAGAGCTTGTTTCTTCCACCAGCGTAGAGAATTGTGAGTCAGATAAAAGTACAAAATTTAAAATGCCTTGTGAGTGGTCATATGTTTTGATCGTACACGTACGTCATGAGCAAACCACAGTTTTTGCTTTCATGATCGTTTAAGAGGGGTATAAAGTAAATCAAATATGAGCTATGAAATATGCGTGAAGAAAATATGAATGGGTTGTTGTTGCAAAGCCACTCTCTCTGCCTATAATGCAAGCAATGCATACAGTATTTGAAGTGACTCATCAATATTGAAAATAGTGTTGATGTAGTTATAAAGTTGAGGGGGGAAAAAGATCACAACGTGTTGAACAATCAAAATGTCATAAAAAAAATTGTATTCCTGCATGCAAAAAATGCATTCGTGGAATGGAATGATGGAATGATCAATAAAAAAACAATACAAGTTAAATATTCTGTATATAATAAAATACATTGGTAAATACTGGTGAGGCAACCAGTCATTCAGCTCATGGCACTCCTACAAGAAAGATGATTGATCAATGAAGGCAGGAATTGTAATCCGATCCTGCCCAGGATTTCATCCACCTTTTATATATACCAAAGGGTGGCTCGGTGGCGCAGTCGTTAACACGTCTGCCTCACAGTTCAGGGACCCGAGTTCAAATCTGTCCCGCTCCGGCCTTCCTGTGTGGAGTTTGCATGTTGTCCCCGAGCCGTGTCTGCGGCTTCCTCTCACACTCCAAAAACAAACATGCATGGCAGGTGTATTGGACATTCTGAATTGTTTTTAGGTGTGATAGGGTGCGTGAATGGTTCTCCTCTGTGTGCCCTGCAATTGTCTAGTAACCAGCAAGCGTGCGACCCTCGTGAGGATAAGTGGCTCTTGAAAAAAAAAAAATATATATATATATATATATCAATTTTGTGAATTTCATATTTTGTCGGCGCCATTTTTACAAACTACGTCTCATGGGCTATTGTCCTGTTGTATCACTCTTTATCTATTGATAGATGAGAATGTGTTTAATGCCAAAGAATACTAGAAAGATTAACACATAGGGCCAAGGAGGCTATCAACTACCAATGTGCAGAATGTGCAAAACCGCAAAGTGTGATGAGCTTCGTCTTAACTTATTTCAACTTGTCTGAGCTAAATATGCATAAGGATGCAGTGCATTCAGCAAATAAAGATCACAGCAATAATCAAGTTGAGCTCAGTTACAAGTATCTAGACATGCACCAAAAAGGCCTAGTCTAGCAAAAACACGAGAAGTTATTGATCCTGAGATCAGTAAAATTAGCTTGATGATCCAACTCATTGACGTAATGATCCAACACGGTTAAGCATAGCACTGTGATTTTGTGTACTGCTCTTCACGGGTCTACTTTAAGCTACCTTCCTTTGGCCAACTTCTCAGGCATTGTGCATGGGCTTTTCTGCAGTGCTGACATATCCTCACTTAAACTTAATTGAATTTGTCTGCGCTGCTAACGGCAGTCCAAATGCCACATTAATCCCGCCTGTAAAAGGTGATGAATGTCCTCATGCTTTGGCGGCCCTGTCTATGTTAGTTATTATATTTCTAATTTGGTGGAAACCACCTCACCCCGCACTCGTTGGTAATGAAATAATTAGTCATTTTGATAATTAAATCTCCTGTGGCGCCACAGCCACAGGGAAGAAGTGAGGGAGAAAGAACTGAGTGAGATGGTCAGAAGAGTGTTCAAATGTGATCACTGGACACTATTTCACACTGAAACCATAAAGAAATAACTTTATAATTTAATCAACCTCTGAAAAGTTATACTTTCTTATTTAAATGCTGTTAATTATTAGCAAACATGTAAAATGGCAGAGATTGATATAGTTTGCAACAACTTTCTTCTTATATTGAATGATTTATTACTTACCTGGCTTTCTATGAATTGCATCAGATGACAAAGTAAGGTTCACTGAAAAGTGAAGCATGGCTTCATACCAAGACCGCTTTCATTATTTAAATACAGTTTCAATCCATTCTCTAGCTGATTGCAATAGTTAATTTTGAATCTTAAAATATAGTAGTAAGTAGAGATCTCTTCAAATAAATATTTCTTGATTCCCCAATTCCCTTTGCGGCTTAAATATCGATTATTGGCCATCTTGATGACCGGTAATCGGTATCGACCCTGACAAAAGCATATCGGTCGATCTCTAGTGTTGACCATGTAAGGATTTAGCGTTTATGTCTTTGAGCTGTTGTGTCTGTTTTTACGATGTTTTTATTTTTCTGTACAGCACTTTGGTCAGCTGTGGTTGTTTTAAAGTGCTTAACAAATAAGGTTGGATTGGATTGAATAAGGTGGCCAAAAGGAATTATGGCCGCAAGGGGAATAGCGACTGTCGATAGAGTCTGCAGATTTCCAAATTTTTCAGACCAAAATGATGAGTTTCTACATAAATTTAAATTTGATGAGAAATTTTCAAGCTGGGTGGGCCTCAGAGGCACTATCCACGCTGGACACCAAATTCAGTGCAAGCTTGGTGTGTGACAATCTTATTCCGCTCTAAATTATTTACTAAATATTTACAAAGTCAAACTATTTTTTTTTTTGTCATGTGCACGTGTACAAACAAGTTTCTCCTTACATCAAAATTGTTCCTTTGCTTTTCACACTAATGTCATAAAAATAAGTACTGTACCAACAAAAAACAAGGTTTAAACAACACACAAGTAACAGAGCACAAGTATGAACCGTAAGCGAGCAGGTTATATACAGACATCTACAATAATCTTCAAGATACCTATAATAATGAGCAAGTGTACATGGCAGATTAAATATTGTTCATGGTCAGTTAGGTCTGGCTATTTAGAGTGCTGTTCAAAAGAAGGAGCAGCAGAAATCGTGCATGGTATCGTGCTTGGCATAGTCACACCTGTATGTGATGTATGAGAGTGATATTATTCGTTGTATTGTTCTACTAGTGACTGTTGAGGAGTCTGATGGTGTTGCATTTTGTGACATGGCTTCTTTGTGGCATGTTACCTTTTTAGTTTGATAAGTTGGTTTTGGCAAAGACAACCAGAAATTATGTTAAAGACATTAGAAGGTGCAGCTTCATCTTCTTCAACTATTTCTGGCACCCTGGTACACTTGACTCCATTGATGTCCGGAAGGAGCGTGTGTGTCAATGTAATTCGTATGAGGCAGCGAGATTTTCAAATTATCGGAATAATTCTATGTCTTGTATCAATACTAGATTTATAATAAATTAATATTGAGGTATTGTTTTTTTGAAAACCCTCGTCTTCTCATCTGGTTCTCATGCTTTGCGGTAACAAGGGCAGATGGTGCATGCTTGAAAAAAGCACATACGTTATAAGTTTATTTTTAATTGTTGTTATAGACTTGCATGGGTGTGGGTAGTGATACCACCACTAATACTGAAGCTTTGAAACCTTTGGCATTAAACTCAGTTGTATATAAGATCACCGTAACACAGCATCATCTACTGTACACATATTTGTTGTTTGACATTTGTTTTGGAGTGATGACACCATCCAGGAACCATTCGTGTGTGGGAGCTTTCTGATATGGTGCCACCAAATAAAGTAAAATACATGCACTTTCCATGTTCATTCAATAGGGAGGTATTTGGATGATGTTACCACTGTCAGCGTGTTCTCACACTAATCCTCGCTGTCCCTGTGGGAATATGGTTTAAGTGGAGCTGCAAAAATGATGCACAATATCAACAGTAATCATAACATTGCTAGCTTCTAGCATTAAAAGTTCTGCTGGAACAGACATGACTCGTTTGACATTTTCACGCAGTACGTATAAATGATCTACTGTATATACAGTCCCTGACAAAAGTTTTGTCGCTTATCCATTTTGTAGAAACAATTGCTAATAACCTGACTTTTAATTATTCAATTGGTTTCAGAAATGGCTCACATGAAAGCTAAGACCCTCCCAAATGATGTTGAATGTACAAATATATATTTGTTTCACTGAAAAAAGATTTATCATTTAATGGAGACATTAAGGTCAAATTTTGTCGACTACAGAAAGTAGTGTGAAAATTGAACTAAAAATGCACTTCAAATACAAAAATTCATTACATATAAGCTTGAAGGACTGCATCCATGCCGTTCGTCAAGGATTCAAACAATTTATTGATGACTTTCAAGCCCATGGAAGTCATACAAAATATTAAATTTGGATTTTACAGCACCACTACTTACACCACTACCCATATATCAGTCCATGCAATCACTGCTATCTTCTTTCGCAGGAACATGGCGACAGACACCCGTACTGTTCCGTCATGTGATTAGTTCATCATGCCTGTGATTTGGTCATTAGGTCATCATGCCTGTGATTCTTTAAAGCTGCAGGAGACATGACAATTCCAACAGAAAATATCCATATCTACCAATATACATGTTGAAGAAACAAATATAGGATTACTTATATACAACTATTCTAAAAGGCAGAATTTCAAGGTGTAGCCAAGCAATTGCAGGGGTCCCTACAGTATTATACCAAAACATGTTGTACATGACGTGGTTCTATTGGCTTCATCAAATTGTGATCTTAAACCCTAACTTGGGCGATACCCAGCTAAGTGTGAAGTAGCCGGGATGAAATTGAGCACCTCCAAATCTGAGCATATGGTGCTTAGTTGGTACTTTAAGGTCGGTAATGAGAACCTGCTCCAAGTGGAGGAGTTCATAACCACAAGTGTTGGGAGAATGGAACATGGAAGACAGGGAGATCGGCGTAGCGATATCAGTCCCTTGTGGTAAAGATGGAGCAGAGCTAAAATGTTAAATCCTTATTTTACTTGCTGATCAAAGCACCCATCCGCTTCTCTGTTCATGAGCTGTGAATAAATGATTAAAAAAAAAAAAAAAAAAATTCGGATACAACTGAGTTTCCTCTGCAGGGGGTCCAGGCTCTCTCTTCAAGGTAGGGCGAAAAGCTTGGTCATCTGGGAAGGACTCAGACTCGAGCAGCTCTTCCTTCAAATTGAGAGGATCCAGATTAGATGGCTCAGGCATCTTGTTTGGAGGCCTTCCTGATGTAGTGTCCCAGCACACCCTATTGGGTGGTGGGCCCAGGGTTGACCCAGGACATACTGGAGAAACTATTATTCTGTTTACACGTTGTCACCATTTGTTTACATGTCACCATTCAAGTAATGTTTGGGTTAATGTCAAAATTTGGGTTGCTAGACCATTCTGAATATCTTCATTGTCATGTTAGCAAAGAGGGGTATGTTAAATATGTGATGAAACATAGACATAAATTCCCTTACTTACTTTCTACCGCCAATAAAATGTATCACTGTAAATGTATGTCACTCAACAAAGTATCTGAAAAATTGGTTTCCTCCCTTTGTTACCTCTGAGTTTCGTCCTGTTTGTTTACTCCATGGAGAAATCAACGTATTCATGTTTAGCTTGCTAAGTAGCAATGTAACACGGATGGCTTTTCTTCTCCCTAAGGTGAGATTTTTGTGTGTGTGTGTGTGTCCCAGATTTCTTGCGGATAGAGCATACGCAAAATACAAACCAATGTCCCATTCGAAGTAATGAAAATGTGCATGCACAAATCAGGTTAGTAAAGCAGTAACCCAAGGTTCTTGTAGAGGTTTTTGAAAAAACAAAAAATATATAAAAAGCATATTTGGGTTTTTGCTTGTGTTTACACGGCTTTTAAAAAAACTATTGCCAGTGTTTGGGTTTTTACAGGATGTAGATCGTGATATTTTGACACTTTCCAAAGTTAAATATATGCATATAAATGACATTTTGCACATTGGTGATTTAATTTCTCATTCAATATGAGTTTTATGGTATTGATGTTTCAACCAGGAAGTACAATGTTTTGTTGGCGGGCTGTGCTTCTCGCTGTATGGCTGCCACATCCCCTTCTTGAGGTCATTCAATGCTGCCAGCCACGAAACATCCAGCCAGCCATCATCTTGATCGCTTATACTCACGAGAGTCGCGAACCAAAAGCAGTCGTTTTATTGACATTAAAAGCAGTGTCTATGGAACGTACGCATTGACACATTGCTCCTATCAAATCGGTTCCTGTGGGAACCTAACATTCCTAGCAACAGTTTCACCTGCTGGTGACTGACATTGAACGTGCTGCTGTGTGCTCCCAAACACACATTTTCCCCATTCGGAAACACCGAGACATTCCCATCCCACGTAAGCTGCTGCGTCTCAACCTGACCTCAGATAAGCAAAAGAGAATGAATGAGCTAATGAAGCAGTTAACGACTTGTTCCTTATTTACATTAAAGAACATTATAAAATGAAATCTATGAAGTGCATTTGTCATTGAAGATGGAGAGTTTTCTAATTACAGTGGTAACTCTACTTACAAATTTAATTTGTTCCGCAAGTCATTTTGTAACCTCATTTTTTTGTAAGTAGAGACGCTTTTTACATGTAAATAGCCAAATATGTTCTAAGCCCCAAAAATGCTCCGTAACCCTGTAAATAATATCAATAAATTATAGAAATGCATCAAAAATTGTAACAAATTCTAATTAGAATTACATTAGTGCATGATAATCATGGAATTCAAAATAAATTCTGTATATAATAATTGCAATCAATCATATTAATTGTAGTGGTTGATAACATGAATGCAGTTCTTTTGTGTGCCTTTAGATGGTGCTAGTGTGCTGGTGAAGAGTGTAGAGAGGGACTTTTATGGGTCGTTTTAATTGTACATTTCCAGTGATCTAGGCAAAATGTACAAGTTCACAAGAGCAATAATATTTATTATGGATAATTTTGAGCATGTAAGTTTTCTAAAATGTAGTTTGCGGTCATGTGAAGTGCTTCCTCTGTGACATCAATCAGCCCACTTGGTAAAGTGCTAAAAATGTGCTAACGATGCTAACGCGACAGGCCAAACTGATATGTTACGTATGTGTTTTTATTTGAATATGTACAATGTTAGTTTCTGCGGTGTGAACTGTTGGTGGGAAGTGTAGATGAAGCGTGTACAGACGAAAAATGCAAGACCGGAGTAAAAACTGATGCAAAGAATTAGTGTCTCTCGTCTCATGGACAAGCCGCCATATTAATAAATGATAATACCCAAAGTGATATGTTACATATGTGTTTTTGTTTAAATATTTACAATGTTAGCCGTAGCTAACATTAATTATATGTTCGTAAGCTCTGCAGTGTGAATTGCTGGTGGGAAGTTTGGATGACGCGTGTAAAGACGAAAAATGCAAGACCACAGTAAAAATTGGTGCAAAGAATCTTGTGGACAAGCCGCCATATTTATAAATGATAAAAACGCATCAAAAACTCGAACAAATAGACATCGTGGGTTGTCATGATGTATTATAAAAGTCTTTTTCGAGCAAGCTCTGGTGTCTCATACCACATTATTATATGCCAACAATGTTGTCTTTCGTAACTAGATACAATATTATTGGTGTTTTGTTAACTGAAGTTTTCATAAGCAGAGACATTCGTAAGTAGAGGTACGACGGTATAATAAAGTCACAAATTGTTTACCGGTAGTTATATTTTCACAGTTTTTTGGAAAACGTTTCAAAATCTGTGCAAAAATAACAAGATGCGTACACTTGCAAGCAAACGTTCAACTGTACTTCAATGCAAGTTATCGTCGCTCCAAAACTTTTTTTTTTTCTAGGACATTTATAACTTTCTAAACATGATATTTTACTTGGAATACAGTGCAACCTTCATCCATCTTCAATTAAAGCTCTGTCAAAATTTCCATTTCCGGTCATTTTTTTACAAATACATCTTTCCTTCCAATTTGTACTGACTAGATTTCTTTCACATAGCTGTTGGCATGTTCCCCTGGCATGAAGTGTCTTCCTGTGCTTGCTGCATGATGATTGCGCAGATCATGGGTCTTTTCTTCCTCCATGGGTTTGCACTGGAAAAACGGTAATGCGGTAATGTTGAAACTATCGTTCTAGTTGGTAACTGGGCCGTGGTGGTCTTAACAAAGCTGTTCATGTCTTTATTTTCGTTTGTACATGGTTGTTGTTTTTTTCTTTTTACAATTGCTTTTTTTTACGTGTGCATTGTGAGTAATTGTGTTAATCTGCACTTGCTTTTCAGAATGCATTCACCCCTTTGACGGATGCCAAAACACGGAGCCATGTTGACGATGTAGGACTTGTGCTGTCCTCCCTCCAGGCTAGTATATACCGAGGAGGCTATAGCCGCTTTGCTCCCTATTAGCAACACTTCCAAACTGAAAACTCAACCTTCCAACTGGACGGGAAGAAAGCATGTGTGTGTGCGTGTGTATATGAGAATGAAGGATTGTGAATATAAGAGACATTGCTGAGGCCTGGGTATTGCAATACATGCAATGTAAGCATAATTTCAGCATCTCCCAAGCGCGAGAAAAACATATAAGACTAAAACGACAGCTGATATTTTTCATCTTATACCTCAGATATTTTGTGCTGTGTATTTTGATATTGTGGGGTTTTGGTTTCTAAAGATTTAAACATAGTTTTCAGCTGTAGAAATTGTGTCCATGGTACTAATAGAGAAAATGTTAGAGTAAAAATTAGGACACAGATGAAATATTTATCTGATAAATATTGTTGTATATAACACCCCACACTATGATAGTTAGGGTTTTTATTTTCTTGTTAATACTTTTGTCACTGAAAAGCTTGTGTCTCCAAATGTTCAGATTGTTTTATTCCTAAAACAAAGAAAATTATTTTTGTCCCAAAGTGTCAGGAAAAGAGAAAATTAAACTAAAAATGGTTTAGAAATGTAAACATTTTCTTGCAGACTAGTATGTTTTTAATTGTTTTAAGGGACTATGCTTGGACTATACTTTTTTTCCTCTGCATCTTTTTGCACTTGCTAATTTTGACTGATGCATTTTTTTACGCTGTTTGGGAGCATTTCAAGAGGTCTTGAGAAGAGGTCTTGAGAACATTCTCATACAAAGGATGAATTAAAAGTTTAAAGAATCAGAACTATTAAAAGCGACGCAAGATTTTTAAACATTTGTTTTTCAACATAATCCCCATCAAGGGCTGAACATTACAAGAAGAACTCATAGTTTGGGACATATCTCGATGCTTCTTATACACGATGCTTAAAACCTTTCATACACCCCTTGTATAAATTGAGTTTTTGTGAACGTTAGTGGTCAGGATAGACTAGTCAAAAGCAGACTAAGGACGTAAAAGAATGCTAATTATTTCAACACAATCCTCATGACTATCTTTATTTGTTTTGAATTAAAGCAGTTTTGGGTTGACCTCAACTTTACATTCCACTGTGCAGTTTATGTTAATTGAAAAATGGCTTCTTTTTTTTCAGTTGTAGGAGAATATTTTGTGTGCATTGTTTTATTTATTTTGTTCTCTTAAGTTATTTTTACTTTTTGTGATATGTATGACCCTTTTGTTCATTATTTTGGAGTAATTTAATCATGATCCAAAATTTATATTAGGATGTGGATGGGAACTTCTAAGGAATGTCAGCATGCTTCAGATTCTCTACATGATAGAAATATGAGCAAAGGTAGAGTTAGTCAGGGGAAAATTATACGTGTCTGCAGGAGACTGCAGCTTTATTGACATGCAGACTGCAGCTTTATTGACATGATGTGGTTTGATCCTGTACACAGGTGTGGAACTCCTGTCCTCGAGGGCTGGTATGTTTTATGGTTATCTTTTCCCAACCGTGATTCAAATGATTATTAGCAGCGGTGGGCACCTCGTCAGCACTGACGGACTGTCCGTCGGTGACAGAGGCCCAGACTACCAATGACAGAAATGCTAAAAAAAAACCTTCAAATTTAAAACGTCAAATTTTCAACCCTTGTTGTGATCGTCGGGATAGACATTGCAAATCAACTGACTTGCATGCTAATCTACTATATTTCTGCATGTTTGTAGTACAAACTGCAATCAATCTACATTTAATGGGACAATGGTCACATTAACGCCATCAAGCAGTGGATCAATATGGTCAGTTGGGGGAATAAACTGAATTGGTTCAATTCACTACTTGTCATTCACAGGTATAACACAGCTGACTTTACCAGAGATTTCTTTGTAGTTGCTCACTTTCTTAGTTCTGCTCTCATGAACCAAAATGCATACTGCACACAATCTGGCCGACCAAAAGTTAAGAGTGATGTTTAGAATTAAGTGTGAAGACATTTGTGTGTTTGTGTGTGTGTTATTTTGCTTTTTGAATGTTTTACATCAAGTGATTGGTTGCGGATAAGAGCATTCCACTGCAAGGAGGTCACCATTTCAAATGATCAATGGGTGGCAGAACATGTAAAGCGTGGTAATGCAATCCAGAGGACATGATTGCTAATTGCACTCTCACCCCAACTGCATTCACTTAGGTACGGGTTAATCATCATGATGGTGTATTATAGTGTTATTTAAAGCAGGGGTGTCCAAATCCAGTCGTCAAGGGCCGCTGCCCTGCATGTATGCCAGGTCTCTTTCTCCGACACACGTGATTGAAATGATCAACTCATCAGCAAGCTCAGCAGAAGCCTGATAATGATCCTGATCATTTGAATCAGATGTGTCAGGGAAACATGCAGGACAGCGGACCTTGAGGACTGAGTTTGGACACCCCTGAGTTTAAGGGACACTGTGTGAGATTTAGACCGTTTTTTTTTAAGGAATAAATTAAAGGATTATACATTTCTAAAAACTTTTTTTAATGACCAACACTGTGCTGTCCTTATAATTGTGCGTCTATTTATTAAATTATATTACATGGGGGGGTGGCACTTCTCCAGAGGCTGGCATGTTTGTTATAGCTACGGACAACGGTAAATGCAGCACCTCCTGCTATCCGTAATGGAAAACGGACTAAATCTTACACAATTTACCTTTAAAGCCATCAGTTGACTTTGTTTACGTGTTACACTTATATTCATGTTATGTGTTTCAAGTGCAGTCTAACAGAAGCTGCAGACATTGTGTTAACATTAAGTGTAAATACGAAAATAGAAAAAAGAATTAGTTTGAGTGCAGTGTGACTTCACATGGTCGACTGAAGTTGGTTGGGCGAGTTGACGATGGATGTGGGGGCGCGCCGGGAGTCGGGGGGTTTGCCAATGGATCGACGGACTGACGATTTCGATTTTCCGTGTGAAAAAATAGCAGACTGACGATGAAATAAAGGGGGCGGGGCACTGACGAATGTCAGCCCAGCAAAAAAGGTAAGTAGCCCACCTCTGCAGGATACTGGCCCTCGAGGACTGGAGTTCCACACCTGTGCTGTAAAGCCAAAGCTTTCAGTGAATTTAATAGTATGTTCATGTTAATATTTTGCGTAGTATAAAAAAGGGAAGGGCTGTCATTGCAACGGAAACATTATTTTTTTTCATTATCTGAGTATTTTGTGTGCTAAAATATGTTTAAAAAAATCATTTAAATTAAAATCCGGGGGAGTGTGAATGAGTATCAAGAATACTTTTGATAAATTTAAGACATTAACCATAAATTGAGAAATGTGTGCACTACTCCTAGGATGTTTTTTTTCTTTTTTTTTGGCACTTCCAAAACATTCATTGGTGCAACTGATCATTTTATACTGGAAATTTAAGAATATTATATAATGCAATATATAGAATATATTGCAGTGTATAGTTTTTTTTTTTCATTTAGATTTTTGTCCAGCAATTAAATTGATGGTGGATAAGATACAATAATCAAACAATGTATGATATTTGAACTGTGCAGTGAAGATGTTATCTTATATGAAATAATAATGGTATAATGTTCTAGATTTAGAAAATTAGATAAAGTTGTTAGGGCAAGCTAGCCCCTTTTCTATCAAGTCATGTTCCGGTTTCTAGCAAGTCTTTACAAATAATTACATTGTAGTTATGCAGTATATATATGCTCATTTGTTTATATTGTCAAATGTACCATTTTGCACATGTAACATGTTATTTCCACATAAATCTGAGACATATCAGTGCTGTAGGTGTACATTTTCTCTCTTTTTTTTTTAATACAGTTGATTTTGCACTTATGTTATTCTTAAAGTGACATCTTAATTTTCTAGACCTTTACTCTTAGGAAAATTAACTGTTTGAATATTATACAATTATATACATATGAAAAGTAAATCATTTGTGAACAAGCTAATTAATGGTGTACATAGAAGTTCATGGAATTAATCTGTAGTTTATTTGAATGACGCTACCTGGGAAAAAGAAGCTTGGCTCCAGCTATATTGCAACTTGCAAGGCAATCCATAAACCACTCCTTGCACCACATTCTGTTTACAAATAGTCCCAATTAGGGGTGTTGTTACACACATATCTTTCCTTTTGTATCGATGACGAATTCGAACCCTCAGATGCACCGCATTAATGGCAGCGTAAAAGCATCAGGGCAGTTTGGCTCTGCTGGTTCAAATCTGTGTATGATCTGAATGACAATGTTTGCTCAGAGACGAGATGACTTGAAGGTCTTCACTATGCTGAATGTCTGATTCTGTAACTACTTTATCTAAGTGCTGCTTCCAGTTGGTGTTGTGGTTCAAATCGATTCTTCCTGCACTGTCATTGTATGTGCATGTACTATGGTTCTTCCACTTGTCAATAACCATCAATAAAGTTTTGTTTTCTCAAGTTTTAATGCTCAGTTTCCATTCTGTGCATATTTTAAGATTAGGTATATATTATATATATATATATATATATATATATATATATATATATATATATATATATATATATATATATGTGTTACGAGATTACCGTAATCCATTCCACGGTTGGGGTCGTAAGGCAAATTCATCGTATGACGGGCAATCCAAATGTTAAATAGCTAATGCGTTTAGAACCCCATGTAAAAACGCAAAGCTGTACATACATATTAAAAATTGGTACTAAAATATTATAGTAAGTGCTACGTATATACAATATACATATATACAATCAGAAAACATCATAATGGAATAATATAGAAAGGATTTAGTTATTTTTGAATGGCGCTTGTTATGCCCCTATTCCCTAGTAAGGGTAACCTAGGCTAGGCTACCTTCGTATTTCTTGATCATCTCCAACTTTGTTTCCATTAAAAATCATCTTCTTACTTCTCTCTTTAACATCACTTGCAATCTTGGGACCCATGGCTAACCCTTTCAACTTTGAATTAAGCAGTAAAATGCACTATAAATACGGTTTTGTGACCACTCACATTCAAACAAAGCTGTACCGTTTAGCCATTTTTGAACCAATAGCAGACCACCATCTCCGTGAAAAGACTGACCAATTGCAGACCAGGATGAAAAAACTCCACATTGCAACATGAAAATAATGTAACGTTACAGTGTTGTAACACGGAATATTATATATATATATATATATATATATATATATATATATATATATATATATATATATATATATATATATATATATATATATATATATATATCGTCAGGGCCAGCAAGGCCTTCTATGCTGGTCTAACATAACCTGACAGTGTTATCATCGTAAACTATAATAATTTCAATAACTATAAGGAAATTTCATTTCTTCTCAAATTCATTTTTACTAAATATATACATTGTATATGTTATTGATTTATAAAAGTATTCTGTTTTTTTTCGTGTCATATTTTATCCATTTGGTTACGCTCCTTCTAGTGCTGTAGTTTTAATTTGGAGTTTTTATCCAATTACCCCAGAGGTGGGCAATTCCAGGCCTCGGGGGCCAGTGTCCTGTATGTTTTCCCGTTTTCTCTCTCAAACACACCTGATTCAAATGATTAGGATTATTTTCAAGATCCAGCAGAGCTTGTTGATGAGCAAATGGTTTAAATCAGGTGTGTCAGGGAGAGAAAACTGGAAAACATGCAGGACGATTTACCCACCCTTGAATTACCCTGTATAACTTAATAGACAGCTGGAATAGCGAATCAAGTCATAAGATTGCCATCTGGAGGCCTCACGTTGAACGCGACATGAGTGGATGCACACTGGAGGAAGGCGGTGCGATGCTCAACAAGAAAGCTATGCGGTGTTGGTTTGCCTGATGGCTTTGGTGGCATAGCGTAGCTGTTAGCTAACCTGTCCCAACTTGGCCATATCGCTGACTGGGCTATCAGGGGCGTGAGCTAACCCTGACAAATAGTTCTGCTGGGTTTTTTTTTTTTTTTTTAAACAAACACTTTATTGCCAAATGAACAGTCACAATGTGAACAAGATGCAAACATACAGTAATATAGTTTTCTTGTTCACTGCAGCCCAAAACAACCCACCCCAAGCAACAAACAAACCTCAAACCAATATTATATAGAAACATACAGAATAGTGAGTCATGATGGAATGAATCAGGTGAAAAACTAATAAACAAATTACAACAAATAGATTAATAGAAATAATAGATAAAGGCATACATAAAGCAAAAGAAACTCTCAGACACAAGAAAGAAGGTTGGGAATGCCTTTTGTTTGCAAAGGATCGATTTGGTGTTTGGAGCTACACTGAATTTGCAAACTTCAGTTGTTTAACCAAGGCAGCAACGAGACACTGTCTGGACGGCTGGAGTGCAATATTGTACATCTCAGTGCCAAGAGTAAGAGAACTCCTCAATGTGCTATGGGGCTTTTAAAAAACTTTTGGGAACACCCGAATGGATACACTGGGAAAGAAAAATCGTGAGATATTGAAAAGACTGATCGATTGTGACCGCCGTTTGTTTCGGTGAGTGCAAGCCTTTTCTTTATTGATTTTTTTCATTTGTAGTATGTTTGCATTTTTTTGTTTCTTTCATATTCAATTAATAGTCAAGAAATAAAAAGTGTGCTGCTTATATTAAACTGCAATTTGTCATTTGGACTTCATTAAATTTTGTGGATATTTATTTTACATTATTATTACTTTTATAACAATAATAAGTTATGACAGCATCACATATAATGGCAAGTTTATTGACGTTTAATAGCCTTTGTAGCCCAGTAATGCGTAAGTGTGTGCATGGGGGCTATTTATGTGAGAGTCTGTACCCTGCCTTACGTTTTTTCACCTACGACGTGATCTGCGATGTTTTTCATCAACTCTTTACGGTATTTTTCCAGCTTTACGACAAAAACAACTGTTGTGACCCTAGGGGTTGGCTGTATTTGTTTTGTTTTGTCTCCATCCGGGCATTTTTAGGTAATTTCTCTTATTTTCTGGTCCTGTCAAACGCATCACTCAGATGATGGTCTGCTATTGGTTGGCATCACTGTCAAAATGGAGGCATGTTAGGAACTGGATTGCCTCAGAGTTTAAAATAACTATTTATTGTGCATTTTACTGTTTAATTCAAACTTGAATGGGTCAGCCATGGATCCCAAGATTGCAAGTGATGTGGAAGAGACAAGTAAGAAGATGATTTATATGGAAACGAAACTGGAGATAATCCAGAAATACGAAGAAGGCTAAAATAGCCTAGCCTAGAATAGATTATTCTCACTAGGGCATATGGCCTTAACAAGGTCGTCACATAAAGGTAAATCAATCCTTCCTAAAAAAAAAAAAAAAAAAAAGATGTTTTTTTTTTCTATATCAAAATAATGGATGTATTATGTTTGTGTTGATTATGTTAATCCTTTCTTTGAACCTTTGAGAATTGTTCATGAATTCGAACAATTTAGCACATTCGTGGTGAGCTAAGCTGCTATTGAATTGCAATAAGGGTTGGGCATCATGAACCGGGAGACGAGTGGGACCAGGAGTTCATTCCGGTTCTCCCGGAATTATTCAGGTTTTTAAATTCCTTTGCTAAATTTCAATTCCGCACGGAGGAAGCTCATAATTACAAAGACCGACAGTAAAGTGTGCTTGGGGACCGTTGCCCCTTATCTCGACCAACTGCTTCTCCCGGTTGGCCTCGCCTCCTGCTTCTCACCTTGTGACAGCATGGATATCGTGCAGGGCGTGGCTGAGACACTGGACATGCTTGAGTCTGTGTCCATGGATCTTAGCTGCATTGGCCAATGAGATGCTGCTGTGGCAGTGGTTACCTTTTGCGGGGTTGGTAATCTTGCCCAGGTCAGCCAGGCAGACTGCCATTGTCTCGCGGCAAAGTCAAGATTGGCTAAGTTGGCTACGTGTAATGGCAACATTAAGCCACAGTGTGAACAGACAAATCCATATACTTAAACCCTGTGGCAGTCCGTGTGTATCACACTTATGCCTTCAGTGATGTCCGACTTGAATAAATACCCCTCAGAAGCACACGTACAAATTACTGGGCTACATACTGCGCTATTTTCTGGAGGCTTTAAACGTCAATAAACCCGCATCAGTAATTAAAACTTATTATACGTGATACTGCCGAAACTTAAAGTAAAGAATAACAACCTAAAATGATTTGTCCAAAGATTTTTCCAATCATAAATAATTTTCTATTGACATGGATGCCAATGCTGAAAGTCATGTCTGTCCAATCTATTGCTCTTCTTCAGCCATTTAAAAAAAGCAAGTGGATTTAATATAAATACCCGCGGGTGTGGCTTCGCTGTACTCTACGCATATAATGCAGATCAGGTAAGCAACATGGTGTAGCTTGGTTGATGAACAGAAATATTTTAAAATATTTTTATTGAACTTCAATTTTTCAACGTTAAACACAGTTGATCAACATAGCACCGCTTCTCGTGCAGACTCCACTTAGGTCAAGTGAATATCCAATCACATGTCATGTTCATGTGACGCTTCTAGATGGCCACCTCATGACTCGGTTGGCTATTGCAACTATCTATTAACTATATGTGCCTGTTCACATATGTCAACACATTGCACAGAAGCCCCCAACTGTTGATAGTGAAGGCCTTGGCTGCAGGCAGATTTCATACAGCCATGGATGCCCATTAATTCCTGGAACACTCTCTTATCTATTGATATACAGTGATCCCTCCTACTTCACGGTCTCAGATATCGTGGTCTCAGTACTTCGCGGTTTTCATTTAAAAAAATGTACAAAATTGAAAAAAGCTAAAAAGTACATATACAGTACTGTATTAATCAAATAACGAAGTAATATTTGTTAATAACTATATTAAGAATTCTTCAAGCGTTAGAGTTTGTGATGTGTTTTTTTAATTTTATTTTGAAATGCATGCTTTTAATTTGCATGCATTTCCGTTTCCTGTATTACGTTTTCTGTGCGTCTTCGGCTCGTTACGGTGACGTAGTAAATGACAACGTAAACTCATATTTATAGTTTATTATCATTTATGTTGGTACGCACGCTACTGCCTATGTTTAGTAAGCGATGAGTGTTTATTCTGTTTATGTGTTCGTTTGTGTAGAGGTTGCACTTTATAGTTAGTAGTTGTTGTTAGTTGTTGCCAACCCGCTAATGTCGGCTAAAAATACAGTAAATTCATAGATTAAAGTTCAGCAAGTGTTTATATGTTAGTTGACTGACTTTAACGGTGTTTAGACTTGCGTACTCTCTCACTGGAGTCTTGGTGCAGATAACTTTAACGAATATACAATAATGTTAATAATGTTAATAAGGATAATGTAATGTTAAATAATAGGAGAAAGGAAATAAAATAAAATAAAAATAAAAAAAAATACAAAAAAAAAAGGATTGTTTATGTTTACTGCAGCTATATTGGGGCGTACATAGAAATCTAGGAACTGATACCCTACTTCGCAGGTTTCAGACTTCGCGGGGGGTTGACAGCCCCCATTAAACCGCGAAGTAGGGGGGATCACTGTATACAGTAGATAGATATGTTTAGATATGCAGTGGGCCCCCGTGTTACGAACTTAATCCGTTCAGCGGCTATGCTCGTAACTCGAATTGCTCATATGACGGGCAATCCAAACCTATGTTAATTAGTGAATGCGTGCAACGTGTGCAAAAACCTTAGGTAAAAACATCACAACTTTATACACATATTAAAAATTAGTAACATAATCTTCTGTACAGTTAAATTAAATAACATAAATATACAAAGGAAAACTGACATTTACCTTTGGGGTGACGTGACTTGAGCTGGTGGTGGGTGGAGACCGAGGGGAGCAGAGACGAACCCGCAGAATTTTTTTATTTATTTTCTTAAACAAGAACTTTTCTCAAACGAGAATATATCACCGGTGATTTCCTTAATCCATAATAGATTAGATTAGATTATTAATCCATAATAGAAGAAGCCTCTCCATTTTGTTGTTGTACTGTTGTTGTTGTTGAAGTCTTGCCCTTAGAAGATTGCCGAGCGGTTACGGCCATACTCACTAGCAAGGTTAACTATGCGTGCGCCTCCTTTGTATTTTTTTATTATCTCCTGCTTCGTTTCTATTGTCACCATCCTCTTACTTCTTCCTTTACCGCCACTTGCAATTTTAGAAGCCATGTCTAACAGATAAAGTTTGCAAAGTCTTCACAACATACAGACCAGCTGTGCCATCAAGCTAGATGAAGGAGTTCGGCCAATAGCATATCGGCATTTCTGTGATTGATGTGACGCCGGCCAATAGCATATCTGCATCCCTGTGACTGAGACCGTGGCTGTGACCTTAATCGACCAATAGCATATCGGCATCTCCGTGACTGAGACCGTGACTGTGACCTTAATCGACCAATAGCATATCGGCATCTCTGTGACTGAGACCGTGATTGTGACCTTAATCGACCAATAGCATAACGGCGTTTCCGTGACATGCGAGAATAGTTATTTTTGTTGATGCAGCAAAGCGGAAAAAAATTATGCGGACACACTGACCAGCATGTTGGATTGTTCGTATAACGAAAGGTTTGTGCGGGAGAGGGGGACAAAAAACGCAGCGGTCCACATTCATAAGATGAAAAATTCGTAAAACAGGGAGTTCGTAAACCGGGGGCCCATTGTATTTACTTGGTTTTAAAATTGAGATGATCATCATTCATATATTGATTGAACTATTTCCTTATCTTAAAAGTACCACTCCACAAGGTCATTAAGAGCCCACATTGGTTCATGTGAATTATGTCTGTCCTTTTTTGCCTTTTAGTTAAAATAAGATATGAGTTACACTCAGTCTAAATGGTGTAATTAGAAAAGAATTGACGAGTGGTCAGGCCAAAAGATAAGCATTATAAATGTTTAAATTTGATGAAGGGTTCACATTACACAAGTTAATTATGTCTGCAGTGGTGAAGAATCAGCTGATCAATAATGCATGACAGGTCACATGTCAAAGAGATATCGTTAAAACTATATTTCAGGAGAAAATTGTAAGGACTGAGCTCATCTCTCACAACAAATGCTGTTTTGTCAATTTGTAATAATGATTTCATTTTGCTCAGTTTAACACAAAAACTGTACAATATTTTGATGGGTTTCTGCTCTATAGGTACCAGTAAATGGTCTCAAAGAGTAGGCCGCATTTCACATAACATTGATGAACAAATAAATTTACGTACCTGTTTTCTCTCATTCATACAACTATGTCATACCACATTCATAGCTTACAAATAAGCATATTTTTAACTGTATGTAATCCTCAAACTTCTCTGAAAACTGCACTGGGGTAAGCGCTGGTTCAGGCTACAGTATATTTGAAGGAATAGTAACATAAAAAAATACTAGTACGTTTTTGAGTTTTGATGCTGGGTTGGGAAAATTACAATAAGTAAAACGTTAAGAGAATATATCAGGCAAACACACTACAGATAACTTCAGTTTGATATGAACGTGCACAATTCTGTTTTAAGAAAGTGCAGTATAAAAATTGGATTCAATGTTTTTTTTCAAATTTTGGATTATTTTGCCTGCATATAAATGTTTCTAACAGTTAACAAATGACAGGTGTATTTTTAAAAATGTTTGCAACATTTGCAAAAAGGTTGAGGCTGGTTTGAAAGCATAATCACCACCCTGAATCAGGGTTTGGTGGAGTTAAAAGTTTGTTTTTGTTTTGTTTTGTTTTGACATTATTTTTTAGTTGTTTTTTCTGTCAGTCATAAGGTTGGTTGCTTAGTTTTTGTTTGTTTTCATTATTTCAGATTTGTCTGTGCATGACTACTTGTAATTTGGTTTTTGTGCACCACCTTTTGGTCATTTGGCGACATCACACGCGTAAGTATCTTGTTCCGTCTGAGCGTTTTTCTCAGTCTAAAAAAGAAATAAACACTGTACCAGTCGATACTAACAAACAGAAAATGAAAGGTGATTTTTGAAAACCGGAACTATCACCACGAAGATGACATCCTGGTATTAATTGGGTAAGTTTTCCAAGACAGGGGTGAGCAGAGATGCAGTGGTTGCCAAAATGCATCAAAACAAGAAAAACACAAACCAAATGTTTTTGTTCAATGTTTTTTTCGTGTAGACGTAACTTTCCTTGGAATATTGTGAATATGTCAAGGTTAGTTTTGGGATGATTTATTTTGTACCCCTATAAATGGCGGCCTACAATGGAACTATGCATTGCCATGTGTGACTGAAACACAAAATTGAAGATGAGTCTTAAGAATTATCTTTTACCCTTCTAAGTCTTTGGAGAAAATGCTCGGTCTGACAACTGTATATTTTAGACTATATTTGCCTAGTCAGTTTTAGCAATCCAAACTGATTTTCAATGGGGTCAACATGCTTCTGTGATTGTCTCATGGGAATGGAATAACAGTGAGTGAACAGAAAGCAAACTTAATCTTGCCTTGTTGACCCCGGAATGAAGCACAGCAGGGATAAACCACAAAGAGTCTTCAGCAGTAACTAAGCAGAGGTGGGTGATTTAAATTTTTTTGCTGGTACGACATTCGTCAGAGCACCTCTCACTTTCCGACATCTTCGTTCAGTCAGTGTATTTTTTTCCCCAACCTTCCACCATCACTAGGGGCGAGATTTATGCTGGTCTACTTCTGTCTGCACACATACTAATTCCTGCTTTAGTTAATTTTCTGTTTTAGTACATAAATGCAAAGTTACAACCATTTCTGTGGTCACACTGTAATTGAAACATGACACAGTAATATAAGTGTAGCATTCAAAACTATGCCAGCAAATAAGTTTCACTTTAGGGTACAATACACTATCATGTTTTGTATTATTCCGCATCTGAGGGAATGCAGGAAACTAGAGTGCAATTGGTAATCAAGTCCACTGTTTGGCATTATCATGCTTTGCATGACACTGAAATGAAGATGTCAGTTCTCATTTTAACTGCCTGCCCTAAAACTATAGTAGACGGTTTCAACAAAGTTTTGCTGAGGTTGAATTTACTAAAAATAATAATAATGATAAAAATTAGAGAATTAAAAAAATTCCAATCTGCACCGATTGGTTACTTAAAGGAGTGACCGCTTTGCAGTGGAAACAGATCCCAGAATGCTCTTTTTTAGCATGAAACCTGAAACCCGGACTAAGAAAAGGAGCAACTACAAATAAATCTCCAGACCAATGTCTCATTGAAAGTAGACTGATTGCAGTATGAACAATCAAGGTGCAGCAAAATACCTGAAAAACATCTGAGTCAGTTGAAATAAATTGTAATAAGACAAAAGAGTTGTATCAGGCTGATGGAGGCATGAAGACATGACAGACGTTTGACACAATGTCCTTCCCGACGATCAAAATGACAAATGAAAATTGCACTTTCCAACATTTATAATGCATCAATTAAACTGACGAACAGTCCATCAGTGCTGACGAAGTACCCAATTCTGTAACTGTAATGTATATGAGCAACTTGAGGTTTATACTTACTCTGGAGAACTCCACTTACGTGGAACCCCTTTGGCATCCTCAGCAGGTACTTCAGGGTCACAGGTGTCTTGCTGCTTGCCTGACCATCTGTCCAGGGAAATGCACCAAAGGCTTTTCCCACAATTAAAATTAAAGACTTACCAAGACATTCCGCAAATTCCCAGGAAGTTATGAGTCTTGCTTTTTAGTTTTTAACTTCCCTATTTACTACAGCTTCTTGCCCCGCCTACTTCCCTAAGCCAGCTAAGATAGGCACCAGCAAGCCTGTGACCCTTGTGAGAATAAGTGGCTCTAGAAAATGGATGGATGGACTACAACCTCTAAGACTACTATTAGTACTTTTTTGTCACCTCTTCCCTCCTTTTATTGCTCTTTTTTTTAATATCAGTGACACAATTTTGAGATTATGGAAACTAAAGAGGCAAATGTACTGTCAAACAACAAATCCCATTACAAGCCCAAATCCAAGTACTTTGATGCTTTTTGGAATCAGGACAAATTAGAAATTGGTTTCAATATTCCAATAAATACTTATTCTTTCCCTTCATTAAAAACACACACACAAATTGCTTCACAGAATTAAAAACATTGTACAGGAAAAAAAAACAAAAAACAAAACTTGGACTTGGGCTTGGACGTTTGGACCAGTGGACTTGGGCTTGGACATTTGGACCAGTGTACAAGGGGATACAGTTAATGTGTGCAAGCTTCCGGTTGGTCGTATGACCTTCAGATTCACTTAAATTTAAAAAAAAATAAACAAAAAAAAAAACTTTGTACTGTCCCTTAAGTTAAACTAGTTAAGAGGTAAGCGTGTGATAGTGAATGTATTTATGGGCATTCCCCTGGATGTATGTAGACCAGATGTCACATTTGTGCATGCGTGTCTTAGCCCAATTATGTGTTTGGGCTTTTGATAATTTGTTTTGTGAAGTGGTAAATTATTTCAGACTTGTTCATTTGTTTTGCACTTCAAGAGCCATTGTAGGAGTTGGCCCAAGTAAACAACGGTTTATTTATTAGTTTGAAATGTCCGTGTGGAACATGACAAAGTAGCAAAAATGTGTGTTTGAGAGCACATGGCAGAACAATCAGGTAAACCTTCGCCAATGCAAGTGGGTTTTCTGTAAAGGGACAGATCCTTTAAAAGGTCCTGAAGTGTTTTCTGTTACCGTCAATGTCTAACCAGCAGGAGGTAGTATTGTTCAACTCTCCTTATCATAGAATCTGGAGTAGAACACAGTTGTCGAATTATCTACTTTGGAAGTAACTATGCTGCACGTTTTAATTTTTTCCCTGCGTCAACACACCGATTTAAATGATCAGGATGGTTATCAGGCTCCAACAGAGCTTGCCGATGAACGTATCATTGGAATCCATTGTGTTGGAAGAATGAAACAGTGTACACATACAGGATCAAGCAGTTAGACACCTGTGGTTGCTACCCTATTTTACATTTCAGCAGTACAAGCATTCGCATAGCTTGTTTAACAGCGCATATGTTTATAAATTGAAATCAAGAAAATGAAAATGTGAATGCACACCTGCAAAAACTGGACGTATAGGTTTTTGCCTTTTCTCGTCATTGACATAATTACCTGTTTATTGGCCAGACAGCACTCTAAAAAAGCTATTAAAGATCAAAATTATTACTGATTAGATAGACAGTTTAGCAAATCTGTCTCACAGTTCAGAGCTTCCCGAGTTCAAATCCAGATTACACTGGGCTTCCTGTGTGGAGTTAGCATTTTCTCCCCAGGCACTCCGGTCTCGTCCCACATACCAAAAACATGTCTAGTAGTTGTATTGAACACTCCAAATTGTCCTTAGGTGTTATTGTGAGTTTGAATCGTTGTTTGTTTCTGTGTACGCTGCAATTGGCTGGCAACCAGTCCAAGGTGTCCCACGCCCACTGCCTGAAGACGGCTGGGATAAGCACCAGCAAGCCACCAGCATTATTATTATGTTGACATTTGTATCGCCAAAGGTGTTTTTACTGTGTAAGAGAAGGTATTTGTATTTGTTTTGTATGTGTATATCACCGCTAGTTGGAGTAATGCTTTACAAAAGTACTGTAATTACTCTATTGCATTACTTTTTTGCTGTAATGCGGTAGTATCATACATTACATACAAGAAAATAGTAATATTTTACTTGTACAAATGATACAAATGATAAAAATGTAACTGTTTCTGCCTAAAGCATAAACAATGCATTACTCTGCTGTGAAGCTGAGTAAGAAAGGAATTAAAATTTAAAAAAAAGATTTTGTATTTTGTCATGTCTTTAACGGTTTACAATATACAGTATATTAAATGATTTGTACTGTTTTATGCTGCGTGCACACCTAACGCGAACGAGGAGAAAAAGCGGGGAGTTTTGTATTGTAGTCCAATGGCGCATTCGCGGACCCGAATGGAGCGACGCGAAAGGCCGCGCGATGTCATGCAAACGAAATTTCACCCTTCGCGTGAAGTTAAAAATTTTCAACTTTTTTCGCTTTTGTGTCGCAACAGGCGATCTACTTCGGGAACATTCAACTCAAAATGACATTCAACGTCATTTAGCACGGTATCGGCCCTTGATTGCGACATTGAACCTTTTTTTTTTTGGCAGACAAAAAAGTGGACAAAAAGTACAACAGCGACAGAAAGCCCCGCGTAGCAACGCAAATTTTCATGTTTGGTGTGCACGCAGCATTAAAACTATGGAGTAAGATCGCTGTCAAAAAGTCATATCCGTGTTCTCAAATAGACATGTGAGTGTTTTCAGATTTGTATCCGTGTTTTCAGATTTGTTTTCGTGTTTTCAGATTTGTATCCGTGTTTTCAGATTTGTATTTGTGTTTCAGATTTGTATCCGTGCTTTACCACTCGTATGAGTACGACTCTCGCGAGACACGTACGTGAATCTTCTTTCGCATGCATGGATCTATGGCGTAAGATGGCTGTCAAAAAGACATATCCGTGTTTTCAAATTTGTATTCGTGTTTTCAAATTGAATTCGTATTTTCAGATTTGGATCCGTGTTTTCCGATTTGTTTTCGTGTTTTCAAATCTGTATCCGTGTTTTACCACTCATATGAGTACGACTCTCGCGAGACACGTGCGAGAATCTCTTTTGGATGCACGAATCGTCCTTTGCACGCATGGATCTGTAGTGTAAGATAACTGTCAAAAATCATCTCAAATCCGCGTTTCAGGCAATGTTAGTCGATCGAGTCACTCGCGCCGCAGAAAACAGTGCAATCCGCAATTTCAAAGTTAATAATGAAATTCAAGTTCAAACAATTAGATTAGATTTGAGACAGACGTTTCAAAGATTCTTTCGATGGGGCTAACGTTAGCAGCTAGCCCACGTCATCATAATTGTGTTTAATGTAAGTTTACCATGAGTTTTTGTATGCTTCATCTTGATACACATTGACCACACTTATTTAGTTGGATTAGATTATTATTAACAACAATTTTATACTGAAAATTTGTGTTAGCTTTCCTTATCGTTATTGCTAATAGGGACAGGGATAACGCTAACAAGGTTTTAAAAATGGTAGCGAATACACTGTGGAAAGCAGGAGCATATCTTCTACGTACGACATACTCAGCCACGAGTCTCCTAACCTCTTGAGGTCAAAATGGCATCCCTGAGCAAAAGAACCTGTCACAGCCCACCAGTCCAGTCACCTAGTTCTCGACCTCACCACACCTGCTTGCCTCCTCTGCCAATCAGCCTAATCACCACAGCTGCAGCTCATCCCCTATTCAGTATTTAAACCGGTCTCACCCTCCAGCACTCACCAGATTGTCTTGCCCTTATGCCAAGCCTTCCAGCACTCTTCTCTGCCAGTCGACACATGTACGCAGACTGTCCTTGACCTCCCGCCTGCCTTTTTCCCCCCATCTGTCCACACGTGCATCGACCTAGCCAGTTTCTGACCTCCCGCCTGCCTTCCGTCCCCGTCTGCCTGCCTGCCGCCCACATCTGCCTGCATGCCGCCCACGTCTGCCTGCCCGTGCCTCAACTATTCTTGCTCGTGCCTCAACCAGGCATCGATTCGGTGATCCCGAACCACCACCAAAGTTTCCATACTGTCTTCATCCTGCCACACTGCTGTCTTCTGCTGAGCAATAAACAAACCTTATCAGCGTACGTGCTCTTGGATCCTCTCCCCACTCGTGATACGCCCACTCTCAATCCACCGTGTGCTTTGACTTGACCTTGACTTTGACTTTCTTTTCGCTAACGAAACGTTACTGTGGCTTTGCTCTAAATGCTTTGTCAAATTGGTGGCCGGCATTTTAAGTGTCTCGCACAAAGTGCACCTAATAATTATATTTTCTTGTCTTTATCACTGACAAAAGTAATGGGCGTATGTCCATCTTCTGGACGTATTGTCCATATTCAGCTTGTTGACTGCTGCTGCAGCACTCATCTTTGCTGCAGTAGATACTAACAACAAGAAGGAAACATTTTTGCCCCGGACTTTTATCCTCTGATCTCGCAGTGTTTTTGGCAAAGTTTGGAGAAAAAACCCATCACTTTCAGGTTAGAAATGCATTGTAATGCATTGTGTTATTCTCATTTGTACCTAGTAAAATATAACGTTTTGTGTGTGTGTGTGTAATGCATTACATTTCTTAGGAATACTCCAAACACCTTGATATGATGAGTTTTGAGTAAAGCATTTAATTTCAGGAGCATAAATTGACAGATAATAAATTCACAGCCAGAATAAATGAACAGCTAAGTCAAATAAGCAATTTAGTCAAATTCAGTGTAAGGTACACTACACCTCTGTTAAGGGCTCACAAACAATGTGAATCAATGGGTGTGCTCAAAAAAAGTTAAAACAATATTTTAAAAAAAATGTCTAAATTTAATAAGGGTAAACTTGTGACATGTACATGTTATATACAGTTCACAGTATAAGTGATTTTATTTATGTAGTTAGGATTGTATATGAATTATATAGAATGTGTTAGGTTCACTGAAATAAACTATCAAACATAGGGAGAATAAAAATTAAAGTATTGATTTCGATTGTGAACTGCTATTTAACTAACAGCTATCTATCCACCCATCCATTTTCTACAAATATGTTGGGACTAAACATGCAGGCATGTTCGGTCTGTTAAAGAGAGGATGTTGCTGTTGGCAGAAGATTACAAAAAAATTAAATAACTAAAAAAAAAAAGATAAACTTCATATACCATCTTTTTGCATAAAGATCTGATGTTGTTACCTGCGGCGTATAGACCAGTGCGGCTTATCCTTGACAAAAATCCTTTTTTTGCTCATATTTTGCTGCTGCGGCTTATATACTAGTGCATCTCATAGTCCGGAAAATACGGTATATATTTGTGATGCTGTATGTGAGGTTTTCCTTTAGTTGAAAAACAGCCCCTTCATAGCCACAGTTGAGGTTGATGAAGGAAGAACAAAATGCTGTCTATTTACTAACCAGTTCAAAACTGAATCTTTAATACACCATTTCTTTCTTTGTCAAAGACAATCTCACAACTGTTGTTAATTTGTTCACATTAAAATGTGAACAAGTCGATTAAAAAAAAGCTGTGGTACAGACTTTGTAGTCGGAGACGTTCAAGACTTTTTAATATATATTTTTTTTCCTATTTGGTAAAACATACTGCCAAGTACATTTCCCTTCACTCATGTCCATTTGCTTCTCAGTCCGCAAAGGTGAACAATGTCAATGTAGACACATTATAATACCATGCAAAAATCACATAAGGACACTCTGGGACGTGAACAGTTCAAATACACAGAGGAGACATCTAAATCACAGCTGGGTGCACGGCTAGCATTTGGTCAAAAATCATACTAACATTAATCACGATTATAAAATAAAATTTTATTAGATTGAAACTTAGATCATTGTGCGGACGTAATTGTTGAGGCTAACCTCTGTCTTCGCTAATGCTACTAAACATCTTTTTAAAAGGAAGGAGGGAAGTATTCTTGCATTTTGTTTGGACTGTTAATTTGTCACTCTGTTCGAATTGGACCTCATACTTGTCCTGCATGGCCTGTCTATGAAATGTTTTCTTGTGATTGCTTTTAAACATTACCCCTTTAAGAGTACACTTTAACCCCACTGTAAGACATCATAACAAAATATCAGTTGTGTTATTTACACCCACAGCAACCACTTTCAATAAACTGTCTTCAGAAAATTCTTGATTGCCAAATCAGATAATTTCCTCCTTGGAAAAGGTTGAAAAGGCGTGTCGTTAAGACCTTCAGAAGCTTTTCTTTCTTCCTCCACAAATTCCTTCAGTTCCTTCTTTTTTTGATTTGTTATTCCTCAGTATCAGACTCCAATTTATGTTCCTGAAAGACAAAAATAAACATTGCTATACAAATCTCATAAATAAAATAAAATTGAATTTAAATAAATTGAAATTAAATATAATTGCGTACACATATGAACTCTTTCATTGTCATGGATGAGAATTTTCATCATGTAAGATACTTCGGTTGTATTTCAGTGACAAGAATCCTTATCCACTTGTTTTTTAAAAAAAAATTTAATGAATGGAAAAGATGACACTCGCGGCCAGCGCACTTCTTAATGTTATGTCAGTTGAACATTGTTGTAATGTAGTTAAATACATACGCACACTGTTAAAAAAAAAACATTTTCACTTTTTTTCCATGTTTTATTTAAGGTAAGGACTGTTTAGACTGTTTCATATGCCACTAAAAAACCTTTTGTGTCACTGTTTGTGCAGAGTACATAGCTTTACAAAAAAAAGCTATTTTTTTTCTTTTGCCAAAATAGCTTGGTGTCACTCAAACGACCAACTTTCATACAGGGATTACTAAAGAACGGAATAACGTAGAATAACGTATTTTTTTTTAAGTAAAGAATGGAATCCAGTCTTTCAGATGGTACCATTTTGACATTTTGTGTGGAGTTTGTATGCTCTCTTGTGCCCCTATTTGGGTTCTCTCAGGCTTCCGCCCACACTGAAATAACATGCAAAGCAGGTAAATTGGACATATTAAATTGTCCTGAGGTGTGATTGGGTGCGTGAATGGTTGTTTGTCTCTGTGTGCCCTGCAATTGGCTGGAAACCATTTCAGGGTGTCCCCTGGTAACCTGCCTACTGCCTGAAGTCAGGTGGGATTGGCACCAGCAAGCCTGCGACCCTTGTGTGAGGGTAAGCGGCTCTACAAAATGGAGGGACATATTAACTATAAATCACTATGCAATAAACACTCTCCAAAAACACAATGCCCCATATTTTCAAAGTGGGCTCATATGGCCACAATTACCACTATTAAAGAAAAGTAAATAAAGTAAAGTAAACTTAAAAGTCTATCCTTTTTTAAAATAACTTTGAAAATAAATAATAATAATTAAATAAATAAATAACTTTAAATAAAATTTTAATAAATTAATCGTCAACAAATGTTACATACATTTTTTACAGCGTTTGCACAGGTTACGGGTTAGTCTAAAACAGAGAAAAAAATACCAAGGGACTAAAATTGAAGGGACTAAAATGTTGCCAATCATTCTATTGAAATTACACGTCACACACCGCATGGCAAAAACACAGCCCTTTCCTCTGGGATGATCTGTGCTCCTCCTGACATTGTCCCCCTCCCCCACCCCCCAGGGGTCCGACCCACTATTTGAGAACGACTGCTGCAGCAAAAGTTGCATGCTAAACTAGTGATGCATTTGTTGTAATGACTACTTTTGCTGCTTCTACTTTTTCCTCTATTTTATTTGGCGCTTGCCAAATACTTTTGGTGCATTACCAACACCTTGTCAGTTTGTTCTAGACTGTGTTTTATGGTCATGCATGCTACCTAAAAACTGTGACGGTGGTGTTAGTTGAATAAGTAAACAAATGAATTAAATTGTATATAAACATTGGTTCATAATAGTATCCATGTTGGATGCACGGCGCTGGCGCTATATGATCTCTCTGTTTTAATGGTTTCCCGCTGTCAAAAGAATTGTATAAATAGTGATTATACATTTGCTACAATATCTTTAACAGCTTGCAATGAAGAAAAGCTTTGCCGTAAGAATGGATGCACTGCTCGCAATGAAATCGTGTTTGCTATGAGAAGGTTGCTGTCATGGGAAGGACAGCCTTGAACATCCTGCTCAAGCTTAACTGCAGACAGATGTCACTTCATCTGTTGTCTACAAAATATCTAGCAGAATGTCTTGACACACAGAATGCCTTGCCACACATGCACTAATCATACACACACAAACACACACACACACACACACCTACACAAATGCACACACACAAACACACACAAGGATAAATACACTGTGTTCCTGACATGTTTTTTTTTTTCCTTCTTTCTAGAGCAGGAACTTTTATGCAATTAGAGACTTGTGAATCAGATAAAAAGAGAGGGTTAGGAAACGCTGCTTAAGAGCGTGGTAGAATTGTATTTGTGCAGTCCTTCTCCATTCTTCCCATGCATGAGCTGAAAAAGAATGCCTTTTCTCCAACCTGAAACCAGCTATCAGTCGACTGAAACAAAATTACAAATCCCTTTTCTGAATTATATTTTGAATGATATTTTATCAAAACAAATTGAAAAAGCGGTATACATTAGAACATAGTGGCGGATATGCCAACAAATGTTTCTCCAAAAGCTCCTTTGTTGTTATTGTGAACAGCTGTGTGTGTCATGATTTAGTCAGTTCTGATCTTGTCTGCATTGTGATTCATGTAAAAGTTATTTCTTCTATTTCTTACTCTAAAAGTACTCAGACATTTTTAGTTTGATTAAAGAGTTTAAATTGCATGTATGTAGGTGTGATTGTTAGTTTTGTCAGTGCAGGCTGTGACCATGGCTGCTGCTCCCTACACAGTGCTTAAGACACTATCATCCATCAGGGGTGGCACCACAGTTTGTCACCAAGTGTGCAATTAAGAGCACAAGTCACGTGTGAACGCTCAGATATGCACCCGACATGTTCAAATATCTTGTCATGTCGTTCAAATATCCAACTGCACTACCTGTGACTTACTGGTAATCTTTCAATTCACCATGGCAAAATGGTAAATGGAAAATGGACTTTCATTTATATAGCGCTTTTCTACCTTGGCTACTCAATGCGCTAGTCATTTACCTACTGATGACGCAGCATCAGGAGCAATTAGGGGTTCAATGTCTTAATCAAGAACACTTCGACATGGTCTCGATGGCTGGGGGATCGAGCCCACAGCCTCTCGGCTGAGAGACGACCACTCTACCACTGAGCCATGACGCCCCTATAATTGCAGAACCATAACTAGAAGGTTATTATTTGTATGAGTGTAGAACTTACCTGTTAGAGCGGTTCAGGGTAGGTCTGTCTCGCATCATAGGTCATGTCAGGCATATAGGACTCATGAAGATCAGGGTCTAACGGCAGAGTGTCCAGAGGCAGCTCAGCATAACCATAGGGAGGATAAGGGCCCTCTAACTCTAAAACGGTAAGATAGAAAACACTCATGTATTTCCCTCCTAAAAAAATGGACTCAATTGTAAGGTGGTCTGATAAATTTCAGTGTGTTATCCACCTAAATGAGATGCTGCACCAAACAGTCCTAATTTTCCTGTCAGGAGGGGAAAAAAAAACAAACATCGACAACAGGAAAGAGGCAGAAATTATTCATCGGAATGATCTAAGTTAGATACCATCTGCCTTTAAAGGTTAGAATGTTTTTGTATACAATAATCCCTCATTTATCGCGGGGGTTACGTTCCAAAAATAACGCATGCAAAGTGAAATCCGTGAAGTAGTCAGCTTTTTTTTTTTTTTAATTATTTTAGAATGCAATACTGAACTATAGAATAAAACCAAAAATCAAAACCAGTTTTAAAGCCCAAAATTAGTAATTAAATAATAAGTAATTAGTAACAGGTAATTAGTAAATATAGGAATACAAGATTGGAAACATTGTCACTGGCATATTTCACAGTCCCAACTGTGCCTCTTTGTCCTGAGTCCGCACATTGTTATGGGTAGTTGTTGGCGCACTTTCTTTTTCTGAGCAAGAAGATTTTTATAAACAGATATGCCCAGACATCAAATTAAAGTGAAGCATCTTATATCATAACAATACACTTGTAATTTCAATTTTTTACCAAAGAAATCTTGGTAAAAGTCCAATTTCCAAAGCTGCGCATTTCTCTGTGGCTGTCTGTGTGCCTACATAGTGTGTGCGTTTGCTCTCGGCACGCCTACAAGTCCCGTGATCGTCTCCCAGCGACCAAGCTGCCAATCAATGTGTTTACTAGCATGTTGGTAACGTGTGAGCATGTGCGGAGCTGAGCACACACAGTGGTTAAAGAAGAGACACAGGAGAGACAAAAGCAAGCTTTTGGATCCTCTTGCCTTTTGTAATAAATTGACAAGTGAAAAACCACTACAGTACAGTGTCAATATTTTATTTCTAGACAACAGTAAAGCCCTTGAACCTATCAGATTCAGAGCACAATGCACTGTAAAAAATAGCCACACTGTAAAAAATCCGTGAAGCAGCGAACCTGTGAAAGATGAACCGCGATACAGCGAGGGATTACTGTATTCGATTTTACGCAATATTTGTATTATTTGGGTCCCATCTGGGGTGCCACATGTCTGATCTGCACTTACTGTAGGTCTATTAATTATCTTAAGGACAACTAACATTCCTGACTGACTCCCCGTCTAAGACTTAAGACACCCCGTGAGTCTCGTGGCTGTAACGCTCACAAATGAGGTGACGGACGTCTGCTTAAATCGGTGTCGAATAGTATTTGTCCTGGTGCTCACAGCCTTAACTCTGAGACGCCTGCCCGTCTAAAGTTATCCGGCAACCTCATTGAGTAACCTTTGAGATGAGATCGAAAGTTAACCACGCTACTTTAGTAACTGCTCCTATTTTGACGATCATTGCACCTGGAATAACCAGGATAAAGTTTAACAGTCTTATACGACCGCTTGGGCATGTTCGATTGGAGACAACCAATATTGAGTAACTATTCTTTACTTGGATATGGCAGCACTGATGACTATGGCGTAGTTATGCATTCACTTAAAGAAGACTAGGAAGACTCTAATTAAAGTTTAAGTGACAATGACTGGGAAGAAAGCAAAATGAAGCATAAGATATTTCAACAGCTTCGTGGTTGGGCGGTACCACTCAGTATCAATTTGCCATATATCTTAATCACTCATTTAAATTCCAATAAATGATCAACATGATCAATATAACATTGTAAATGAATATGATAAGAGTAAAATAAAAGAATATTGAAAAGTAACAATAGGTGGGAAAGCTTCTAAGCAATCGGTTTTGCATCTAAGGTAAAATCTCAACGTTATCCATTTCTGGTTTTTATGTTGTCCTAATTAATGACATTATTAGGTTGTCGATCGGATGGAATACATTTAGGTGGCTCTTACCAAGTAGTTGCAAAATTCTCTGAAACTAATAACGTCACAAAAGAATTTAAACGTATCTAATCGGTAAGGTGAAGTCAGCATCCTCTATCTCGGCATGATCTGCCAGACCTTAAAGGGACACTGTGTGAGACCTGACTTGTCAGCGTCTTCACACTTCACCACTTGGCAAGGGGATCGGAGCCCGCCGTCTTTGCACTCCAATCTGTTTATAGTAATGTGTTGCTCCAAACTTTTAATTACACATGAACTTTGAGCAATACCAGGAAACTAAGGTCACGACCTGTCCAGATGTTCTCTTGTCCTTATATGCGTACTTTAGATACTTTCCCATAGCAAGGCATTTCTTTAGTTTTACACCTGTTCCAACCATGTTCTAACTGCAAATTCAGTTCTCAGAATGAAAACTCACAACCAGCTGATTCCGGCTTTGATTTTTTTCAGCTGACTTTCTGGCGAAGTCTTTATTTGCATACTGGAGAAACTTCCCCATTGCGAAGCAGTTTTTAGTTTTTAGATGTTCTAACAATGCAAATTCAAATCTCAGAAATTGTTGGCACATCCTTAACTCTCTAAAATAAAAAATAAAAATAAAAAAAGAATTAAAAAAAAAAAGCAATAAGCTATAGCATGTCCTAGGTGCATATTTGTTAGTCTAAATTTGAACATAGACTTCTTATGATTAATTTTCACATAATGTTTGCAGTTACTGAATATATCTTTAGCATGAATATAAAGTAAATATTGTAAAAAGCAAGCATTGATCCTGTGGATTTGCAGTGCACCTTGCACCTTTTGCACCTTTTCTTTGTTCCATTTTTCCTCATTAGTTTTTAACTTCAATTATTTCAACACTAAGTTGCCTTCAGAGCTGGTGAAACATCATTTATCAATCAAGTCTGGTTACTCAAGTCAGTCAAGGCCAAGTGTGACTGGTATCTTAAGCCAATTTAAGATCATTACTTCACTCTAGGCATGGCAGACATTTCCAGCGCTGTACCATCCCTCCCCGTCCATTACCATGTGCCTATGCTAGCCACACCATCGAACAACCAGTGTAGCCCTTGTAGCCCTGACAGAAGGCAAAGTGGGCTACCTTTTTGCATTGTTCTAAAAATGATGCCTGTCAAAATTTCAGCCGAAGCGGGACAAGAAGAAAAATAAAGTTGTAGATATTCACTCACCATCAGCCAAGTATGACGATTCCAGAGGGACTGTGTGGGCCTTGAGAAAACACAAAAAGAAATGTTACAATTTTCAAATGGCACTACATATAGTAGTGTCAAAAGCCTCTCTTTTGTGCCGTCGGTGCTTCACATTTTTGTGGAGAAATGCACTGTGAAGCTTTCCTGCATGCCAAACAGACAAGGTGACTGTAATGTAACAGATACCACGTGCAGTCCTCCAACATCCACCTAGAGTAGAGCCGGTAGCTGACCAAACATTTGATGACAAAAGCAGTCTAAGTAACAACCTTTCAAACACTTTCTATCATCATCCTATACTTTTGCCGCACCTTCAGTTGAAAATTCAATCAGCTCAAGGGCACTCCTACAAGAAATGTGATTGGCTTCTGGCTCCTGCCCTCTTTGTGCCTCTTTGGTCTATGCTATACCGGGAACCGATGCAACCATATTTGGAACTGATTTTGGAAAGAATGACTCCAGAGGTTGAAAGCATTCAAACAATGTGATGTATGTGTCTCTTACAGTAGTGTGTTGTGTTTTGTTTTGGTTTTTGTTGTTGTTGTTATAAGCTTGACTACATTATTAAGCTAATTGGGTGTTTGAAGGCAAGGCTGTAAAGTAGATTAATACAGTGAGTATTCCCAAATACAGACCTCTGTCAAACGAAAATACCCGAACCCGGGAAAAATAAACGTATGCATTAAATTGTCTACGACTATATTACATTAACGATTGATCCCTTGCAACGGAACGTGCAATATCCGGAAAATGGAAGCTATTCGGAGGACCGCATCAGCGCAAACACAGGAAGTTCCCGCTCGATATAATGGAAACGTGTCCGCTCCGATTTCAATGTAATATCATCAGATCCAAAACGGCGACATGTAAGTGACTCTTTATTGTTATGACTTTGGCTGCAATTATGTAAGATTTGAATGTTATTTATCTATTCTACGTCCTGTGGATCATGGCGTCCATCAGAAAAAGAAGGGTAATGAACATGGAAGAGTGACCAGGAAATGCATCTTGTATTCGAAGCAAGATACAAAGTAAAAAACATTCAAGAGACGCTAAAAGTCGCAAAGTCTCAAACCTACGGGACTTTGAAATGCAAGGAATCCATTATTGGTTAGTATTCTGGCAATTAACCTTCTCAGAGGAATTTGATTGTTGATTGATGCACAGGAATCACCAGACATCAATGGTGATCAACGGGACAATTACTTGCAGTTAGCAACACAACTGTATGCTACGCAGGAAAACATTTTCATAAAGCAAGAAATTAAGCCAATAGAACAATTCAAAATAGATTAATTTTTCCCAAGACTTGAAAATAAAGTACAGTATACAACACTAGTTCGCGCAGGACATGTACCATTGTTTCTCACAAAAGGAAGTTCTGTTATAATGAAAGATTGGACAGCGCAAATATGATTCCTTACTAGAGAATACTGTGTGTGTGTGTGTGTGTGTGTACATACATTATATATATATATATATATATATATATATATATATATATATATATACACGTGTGTGTGTGTGTGTGTGTGTGCATACTTTTTCAAATCATGTAACATTTTTACCATATAAATGTACTATCATCCTCACCATTTCCCAAGCAGCAGGGTCATGTTTGAAGAGCGAGTGTGTGAGTTCCACTGACACTCTTTTCCTGTAGTCTGAGCTTTTGTCCTCTGAAATTCGAAAGAGCACTGCTGCAGCGTAGGTGGCTGTGAAATGATATCAAAGTTCAGATTAGACCAAATGGAAATTCAAGGTAACCTTGCTGAACAAAAGACTTTGAAGAACTGAAAGATTGCAAAAATATTCACGTTTTATCTCCATACTTTGTGGAACACTACAAACAGTCCATTGGGATGCAAAAATAATTTGATAGTCTTTTGAAAACTACGTATGTAAAAACAACAGGCATGGTTTGGCATGACATTGTGCCATTAAAAGAACAATCACAACTTTTTCGTGCATGTTTAGTTCCCAGGCAGTTCTTTATGAGTGAATCCTGGATGAAGCCAGTAACTAAAATATCTCTTGTATCTGAGCATATGTGTAATAGAGTCCTTTCTTTGTGCTAAAACAGTTAAACATGTGCAAACCTCACTGTTTTATAACTTGTGTAAAACATGTTATGTGATCTTCCTATGTATAAAAATACATCAATATAATTTGATATTATGAATAACATTGGCATTGACAGTACTGTCTGACCAATGCTACAAAATTCTATTTGACTATAAAATAATTGGTTCCAGAAATATAAAAAATGCAATAACAAGCGTTTGAAAAGAAAAATGATGACTTTTTTTCTTGTTTGGTGTTTCCTACCTAATCTAGACATAAAGCAATTGCCTCATTGACTAATTCCCGCGCTCATGCAGACCGTTGATTTGCATGGTGCCAACAAGCTTATCAAAAGTAATTAACGGAGCCATGTCTTGCTTATAGAAACAACCTCTGGGGGAGCTGCAGATTAAACCAATGAATTTCCAATCAGTACCAGCTACAGAAAACTGCACTGCCTATAAATGGAAATGGCTAATTGGTTGCCACACTAACGTCCCTCTGTGTGTCACATTCAGATTATTGTTATATTCCTCTTTGACAACAGCACTGGGATGGTAGTTGAGACATTTGTTTTTACTTTATTAACATTTAACACTTTGAAAATAGGTCTTAAAAGAAGCCCTGAGATTCCAAAGGAGAACCATCATCCCACCAGGCAGTGTGTCGTCAATCATGATGTCACTTTTGGCTCTTTAAACCGAATTGTTCATTCATGAACCGTTTAATTTTATGTTTTTGTTTTTTGAAGTTCATTTTAAAACAACAATGTTTTACTCTGAAAATAAACACCAGTTTTAGTGATACATTGCAATCTGTTATATTTGAACCCTTTTAACCCCCATTATACCATTGGGACAATGCGTCCCTGTGTTTTTGAAAAAGTGGCAGTGGGTACAGGAATGGTAGCAATAGGATGAAATGGCCTCCCAGTGCTTCATGAAACGCCTATCTATGTACTAGATCTATCTACTATCTATTTATGTAATAACTGCATTTGATTTGTGGCTGATGGATTTTAAAATATTTTTGTTGAGTATTTTATACATAACGTGTAATGTTGTAAATGTTTTGCACACGAAAAAGAAAAAAAAAGTAACACAAGCTTAAAGTAAAATGATAAAAAACCTAAACTAAAATGCATTTAAAATAACAAAAAACAACAACTAATAAAATCAAACAAGCCCATTTTTTAAACTACTTATATTTACCTACTTTTCAAAAAAACAGAACTAAACAGGATATTAAAATGGACTCAATTGAAAATTCCAAAACATTACATCAGTGGTCTGACTTGTAAACAAAGCGTTGAAGGCAGTCAGACAGCAGAAATTAGATGAAAAATGAGTCTCGTAAAACACATGCAATGACCTCAAAAACAAATAATCAGCGGCCATGTTGATTAGAAGATAGAAAACAAAACACGAAACCATGACAATATTACAGGAAGTCTACCGATAAGAAAATGTTCTATACACAAAAACAGTCTATGTCAGGGGTGTCCAACTCATTTTTATCGTGGGCCACATTGTAATTGTAGTTTCTGTCAAAGGGCCGGAAGGACTGAGTCAAATAAATTTTAAGAGTGTTTGTCACTCACTTTGTTTTGAGATCAGAGGGAAGTTAAAAACAGTTCAAGATAGAGAATGGGAACATTTTTTTTTCCTTACAAGTTTTTAAAAGTTGAAGACAACTTGCAAGTATGACATTTTAGCCAGAAACTTGTTGTCAAATCAGTATTTTGATTGCCACATAAAATGACGCGGAGGGCCAGATACGGCCACCGGGCCTTGCGTTTGACACCTGTGGTCTATGTGTAAAATGTCCATTTTTGCTGTGAATGCAATCAGTTTACCAAAACTACAACTCATCGGGAGTCCACATCACGATGATCATTTATGCATTCATCCTTTTTAAAGGGTCAATGTGTAAGATCAAGACCATTTTTCACTACGGAAGCAGGGGGTGCTGCAAGTGCTGCATTTACCATTGTCCGTAGCTATAACAAACATAGCTGCCTCCGGAGAGGTGCCACCCCCCATGTAATACAACTGAATGAAAACTAAACCTATGATTATATTTAAAACATTCTGTTGTTAATTAAGAACACATTCATTTGCACGTTTTTGAAATTTACAATCAATCAATTTATTCCTTTTTAATGAAAAATGGTCTAAATCTTACACACTGTCCCTTTAAGGGAAGTTTATCCTACAAGCTGTGACATGTTGAGAAACTTGGACCCAATTGTCACAATTTTAAGTATGAAAGTGTGTTTCATGTGTGTGTTTCATGCGTGTAGAAAGAAAAAGGACATACCAATTCCCTCATTGTTGGAATGCAGTAGTTCCATGAGTGGTGCTGATGCGCCTTCTGCGTCGATGAGTTCCGCAGATTGTTTGTCCAGTGCCAACTCACACAAAACTCCTGCAGCTACCCGTTTCACATTCTCCACATACGAATACAGCAGCTGGAAACACAACACACAAGTCGGCTAGTTTAAAAATTTTGGTTGTAATTAGTTCTCCTTATTTAGGTAAACAAATGTCTTCAAAAGTAGCATAGCTTTTGCCCATTATGATTGTTTCAGTGTTTCTTTTTTACCATCCGAACTGATAAATTTAGTAAAACTAGTAAATTAGTAAAAGCAGAGGAACGTTTCATGTGGTGCAATAAATAAATATGGTTCTGTCCTTACGTGATACCAATACTGAACTTAAACAACTTTTTGACTGAAGTAAGTCTAATCCCTGCCACTTTCCAAAGCCTCACTGATATTCCCTCAATTATATTTGTGGCGTTTCATGACTTCACATCCAGTGAAATCTCAAGAAACTCCAGTGCTTGTAATCATATTAAACCTAATCCTGATTATATTCCAGGAATCAAGAAAGTAGTGTCACCCTTGCATACAGCAGAGATGATAGGATGGGCCTGAAATAAATATTGACTTCTTATCTGTAGTTTATGAATTTTATTGCGCTTTTAGTACCGAATCGAAAAGTACCTGCACAAATAGTGGTATGGTCTGCATGCTGGCAATCTCTCCTCTGTTAATAGGATCTCTGGCCAGTATGTGAAGTGCTCCTGTGCAGCCCTCTACAATCTCCTCCATCCGTACACCATCCTATTACAGTATATTCAAAAAAGGAGAATGTATCGAAGACAAAAAATGTACATGGTAATCCGACATATATTGTATGCAGTAGCTTGTGGTGTGTAGGCACTATGTGCGTGTGTGTGTGGGTGTGTGTGTGTGTGTGCATGTGTAAGTGTGTTTGTGTGTAATCTTTGCACCTGATATGTCTGCTGGGAGGAGGAGGCATGCCTCTGTGTGTCCTGGTGTGCCTTTAACAGCAGGTTTACCAATCGTGGGATGGTCCCAGCATCCCTCAGGGGTGCTTGATTAACTGGGCACAGTGCAAGGTTCCGGATGAGGCCAACAGTAGCCTGGATGAATTAGTCAAACCATATACAAAGACAAATGTAACACACAAATAGAATTGAGAACAAAACACCAACAATAACTTGTGATAACTGTGTGACTCCCAAGTACAAATATGTATGTTCAAATGATTTAAAATACAGTAATCCCTCATTTTTCACGGTTGATGAGGACCGGAACCCCCCCTCAGGCGAAATTTTCATGCATGTGTATGTGGTTACTTGAATACAGTGGACCCCCGGTTTACAAGTCCATGCCTTACGTTTTTTTCACCTTACGATGTGGCCCGCAACGTTTTTTGTCCCCTCTTTACATTTCTTTAGTCTTACAACACATCCATCAAGGCAGTCGTCACATCCAACATGGCGGTCATATGTCTACACTCGCTTTCTTGCCTACGTCACTACAATGCTGGTTTGCTGTTGGTCGATGTCACAACTCCCTAGGATACTGGTCTACTATGGGTTGGCGTCATGGGGTCATGAAGATGCTGGTCTGCTATTGGTCGGGACACGGTGTGAAGGGAATCATATATTAGGTTGTTATCATTATGTGCTTAGTTCATTGTTACCCATTTATGCAATCCTAGTTTATCTTGACCCTGTCCTTAGATAGAGCTGTTGACGCACGAAAGTGTGAGCCGGGACCTTGGCCCAGCTGCCGGTGGCGCCCGGCTGGCTCTTTTGTTGTGTCTTGTAATCTGCTATGCTTCTACTCAATAAAAGCCAGGGGGGGACGGCTGGGCAGTGAAAACTAGCTTGGAAGACCCACGAGTTACATTTGCCCAAGCTTTTTTCCCTATGCCCGGCATAGAAAAGTCAATTTTGGCTGGTCTGAGTTACTTTTTTTGCTGTTTAAGCAGCTAGGCTTGTCCTAGTCTTCTTTTCTGAGATTTCTCTGACACACGGATCACAAAAATGGCTGCCTAAAGACTTGATCTTGTTTGAGGGTGTTTTCAATATACTGTTTATCGTGCATTGTAGTGCTTAATTCAAACCTGAATTGGTTAGCCATGGTTCCCAAGATTACTAGTGATGTTAAAGAGAGAAGTAAGAAGATGATTTATATGGAAACGAAGCTGGCGATCATCAAGAAATATGAAGAAGACTATGATAGCCTAGCCTAGCTAGGCTACACTCACTATGGAATATGCCCATATTAAGCTCGTCACGTCACTCAAAGGTAAATAAATTCTTTATATATATTTTATTTCTATGTTATTTAATTGTATGCACATATATAACATATATGCAGCACTTAGTACACTATTTGAATACCAATTTTTAATTTGTATTTACAATTTTGATGTTTTTACCTGTGATTTAACATGCATTAGTTAATTAACATAGGTTTGGATTGCCCGCCATAATGCGAATTAGCGTTACGATCCCAACCGCAGTACAGATTAATCTCGTAAACCGGGGGCCCACTGTATTTTAAATTTGAAAAGTATTCATACTTTACATATTTAAGACAAATACTACTGCAAAACACATATTTACTCAAATATTAAATTATTACACCTTATACAGTAACTGTACTGTTGTCCCTTTGGGTTCCCATTTCTTTTGGCTGTAGTCTTTCGGAGAGCCGTGGTTATATTAGCGACGCCCAGAAGTCTAATTAGAGTGAAGCTGACCAAACATGATTACAAACAGAGTTTACACTTGAAATTCCAATATTTAAGAAATCTAGGTAAGGGATTTACAATGCTCCGGTGTAGCGCTGCTTTCTACTCCTCTTACTTTGCGTCAATCTAACCTGAAAGTTTCTTGAGGGAGACGGACCCTCCTGTAAGACATGTAATTGGCTCCTGGTGTGACCATTGACCAGTGAGGGCAGGAGTTGTAATCGACTCCCAAATCTCATGTATTGCTTTTTAATGCAGTGGTAAGAAAAAACTGAGCAATTCCAACATGTATTGCTGTGTTACAAATGTTACACAAACTATCTTCTGGATTACTGAATCAAATACACATAGAGCTACCACTACAAAATAATTCAGAAGTTTATTAAGCCAAACAAGAATGGCACAGCAGTCGATTTTAAGGTCTTTTGTCCCCATCAGAAAGTGCCTTGTACTGGTAAGTGGGTGTTTGGCTGAAGAAAAACAAAAAAATCACGGGGAGGACATCAGTGAAACAGGTTGAGAGCCACTCTTCTTTGTGATCATATTCCTTTAATTTTTCAAGTGGCAACATATTTATAGTAGAACTGTCATGTTCCGTAGGTACATAAAGCTTAACATATTTAACATTTTGCTACAGTACATATCATATTTGCTCTCATGCAGTTTCACCATCTAACCTATATATGAAATTGTAAATATGGTTCAGGATTGTTATAAAACAAAGATATCTGTTCGATATACAGTACCCTGTAGATACATGACTTGGCGTTGAACCGGCGGAAGGCTGTCTCACACTAACCTCAAACTTAATACGAGCCAGGAAATTAATTTTTTGGCTGTGAAAGCTGCTGCACGTTTTGATTGGCAACAATTTGCAATGTTGCCACATTGTGCAACTGCAATGTTGAATCACTACAAAATCTGTGGCCAGAAAGTCTTGTATACTGCTGTGTCGTGGAGTTCCGCTGCATTGCTAAGTATGCAATGGTCCTTGGAGTGTGTTTGTGGAATATTTGTTCAACCATTACAGCAGAATATTGGAGAGATCCAACACACAACCTCTCTTAAGAGTCACCCATTCAAGTTCCTTTACAACAAATTTAACTAACCGTGTGCGCTGAGACAGTAATCATCTCCAAATTATTCCAACAAAAATGGAACTACACCATTGTTCTATTGTTTGCCCAAGCATGAAAAGTTTCTTGGCCAAGCTAATTAAAACAACTTAGCTGCATTATCCCTCTTCCACCAAAACTGTCAGTTGAAATGATGCAGTCAGCCAACTGTTCACTTTGCATTCAACAAAGCAGACTCCTTTGCCACATTGACAGATGGAAAAGCATCTTTTTAATCACTTCAGAGCATAATTTTCCCCTTCTTCAAATTCCAGTGGTACCATACATCGTACCAGGTGCTTGACAGAATTCTTGATGTGAGACGTATGCTGCTACTTTATGGAGTAAGATTGATGTAAAAAGACATATGTGTGTTGAACAATTTGTATGGGTACAACTCTGAATTGTGTTGAACTTACCGATTGAAAACTTGCGAGTGCAAGGTATTTAGAATACAACTCTCTTTTGCTATGACCTCACGTGACTCCATTTCACGTCTTTGCACTAATCTCTCATTCGGATTTGTGGGTCTGATCGCGCATTTGTGGTTCTGGATATGCAAATTAAGATGACATCTGTGACCCAAGTTAAACGGTACGGTGCGTTCTCTGAAGCTGTTTGCTCATTGGGTTGACCAAATAGATATCATTAAGAACTAAAAGTTTTATGAAGGTTATTGTCAATATGCAAAGGCTGCATATTGAAAAGTGTCATTGATTTGCAAATATGTTATGTGATATAATAGTTCCAGTTGAAATGGGATTTGTATTATGTTCACGAAACAACACAACAGGCAAAATACTGTCTGAGTTATAAAAGTGTTTAATTCTTTACCATTGTTAATGTTCGGATCACATCAAGGATCAGGTCAAGGAAAAGAAAAAAAGCGAGAGCGGGGCGAAGAATGAGAGCGTGGACGAAAAATGCCAGTGGAATAGTTACATGTATAGACAGAAGAAAATAGACTAAAAAGTCTTCGAAAAGGACTCTTTAAAACTAGTAACGGCGATCAACCGTATTCGTTGTGGTGAATTACTCAACGGAAGGTGGCCTTAGCCGCTAACACAGGTGCTAGCCAGCATGCATGGACTTGGCTAAGTAGCTAGCGACCGGCTAACTGCATCAGCAAGGACTGAGTGGGTGAACAAGAAAAGTCCTGAGGAGGACAAGGACCCTGTGGGAGCCGTACAGCGTTGCCAACGAGGAGGACTTGGCTGACATCGGATTGAGGACGTCGGATCTAGTTGGAATTATAAACTGTATAAATGATCAGATCCGCGATAAGAGGTAAGCTCTTAAACCCAAGCCCGACCCGACCTGGCCCGAATTTCGGGCCGGGTCGAGTTCAAAATGTCATTCATTACGTTCGGGTCGGGTCGGGCCAGGCTTCTATCTGCTGACTTTTTTCATAAATATATGTTTATAAAAATGTAAAATAAAACAATGTGGAATGTGGATACTAAACTAAGGAATACTTGTTATAAAATAAATAATTTGGATAAAACAGAGAAGGCGCTGTAAGGGACCGTATTTTCTGCACTATAAGGTGCACCTAAAAGCCTTAATTTTGTTAAAAAGCTTATGGTGCACCTTATAATCAGATGCACCTTATATATGGATCAATATTGAGATTGGGATTCGTAGATGGGAAATGAACGGATAAAATAAGATTTACCAGTTTTTTTTGTGTTTACAGTTGATCAAGGTTCGTCATATTGACATTGAGTTATTATGCTATTGAGAGTTTAGAGTTATTTGAGTTATTATTGTTATTACTTTGAGTATTACTATATTGTGATTGAAAAAGTTTTAAAATTTTTCATTAACTGAGGGTGCGCCTTATATATGGCAAACGTTTTCAAATATGTCATTAATTGAGGGTGCACCTTATAATCCGGTGCGCCTTATCGTGAGGAAAGTACGGTAATTGCTATTTAACTACTTAATAATCTTCTCCTCCACAAGTCCGCATCTATTTTGACCTGGTATCCCTGATTATGGAGCAGCAAGAAGTCAAGGATAAACTAAAGACAGGGGAATTTAAAAGGCAAACAAGGCTTTAATTTGTGATCATAAACCACCTCCTCCTCCCGAATCCTCACAAATAAAATATGAAATTTTGGGTTTGCTTCGGGCTTGGGCCTGCAAATTAAGTTAATCGGTCGGACTCGGGCTGGGTCGGGCTTTAATACCACGGGCCTGGGTCGGGTTGGGCTGGATTTTTTAGGTTTGATCTTACCTCTAATCCACGAATCCATGGAGAGATTCTTGCAAAGACGTGAAGTAGTGTCTCGTAAGGTCATAATAGTGCAAGCGAGAGTTGTGTTCAAAATACCTTGCACTTGCGAGTTTTCAATTTGTAAACTCAACACAATTTAGAGTCGTAAATACGCATACGTGTTTTTGGCAGTGATCTTACATCAAAATACTTGTCCATGGTAACACATCATAAGGCCCCTGTTGCTCTGTTTACTCCACAGCACGTTTTCAACATGTGTTCCTCCACCAATCCAAAGTAACGATCATAAATGAGCATAAAATTAGACACCGTTCAATTCCATATCCAAATTAATAAGCACAGAATTTTTTTCACACTTTGCATTATTAAAATATCCAGTGGGAAGTAAAGGAAAAGAAAAAATATGAAATCATTTTGATGGCTTTTAACAGAATTTGACACGCCCCCACAGCACCACAAGTATTTAACAAATTATGTTGAAATAATACAGAATTGCTTAATATAAACTGGGATATCCATCAAGTATTTCACAAACTTTAGTGTTTCTGAGTTATGTTTTATTTGTAATGTGTAACGCATACAGGTATGCATATATTCATGTACAATCAGCCCCACAACACCCCACTCCGCTTGGCCGTGCACCACAAAACACCCTTTGTGTTTCCAATCTCATTCCACGTGGCACTGTATGTGGGGGATCAACAGAATTGTGCAAGGCTCTAACAGCGAGCGGGTGTCTGCATCTCGGCCACTGTTTTTACAGCCATTGTAAAAGTATGAATTGTTGTTGTATGTTGCAGTCACTATCAAACCCATCAAAACCCCAGAACATTCGCGTATAGATAAAAAATCTAGTTTGGGGTTTAAAGCTGCTCTATGTAGAATTATGCTCAAAATATTTTTACAATAGTATTTTTATTTGACAAATTTAAGACTCAAACAGCAGCAGCCATCGTGAGCAGCTAGGGCCTAGCTGCTCACGATGAGTACAACTTAAAAGCACTAGTCTCGCACGCCTAAAATCAGGACATAGGTGTGTGCATCAGAGCGCCATGCTACATCATTGTCAGCCTATCATAAGGCAAATACGACGTAGCCCTGCTTGACCCCAGATGGATGAGAGTTCAGAACCAGCATGGAGATGGTTCTGAGAAGTGGTTCCAACGTAACGGCTCTTTCTTGGAAAAGTAAAATTGCAACACACACAAGTGAAGTCAATGCGATTTGGAATGTTTCTATTTTGCTGTTTTCAGTTGAGAGGGCAATTTCAAAGTTAAGATCTCAAAGGTTCACTTCAACTCTCAAATATAGAGACCTTTGGAATTAATTAAATAAAGCATACAGCGTCTCATGTTTTGCCCGAAGAGAAGACAGATGGGACTTCGTGCCAGAGCGATATCAAAGACTTGTCACAACAAGATGTTCCAAGCGCTATGTGGGTCAGCTGTAAAGGTAGTTTTACATCTGGGGACTCCATATGGCAGTGCCACTTACTTAAAAATCCTGACAAGAGTTCAGCAGTGCAATACCAGCAAAGTTATAAGAACACACACACACACGCACGCACGCACACACAAACTTCAAATTGTCTTTTTTTCAAGGATTACAGTATTTTCCATTGAATTTGCCTTTTGGATGAAACATATGACATAGTGCATGTGATGGTAAAACTTGCAAGCACGAGAGTTAGAATTTACAACATAATTGATACATTCATTGAAAATCAACAACACCAGTAGTAACAGATCAGCCTTTGGAGTTATTTGATAGAAAAAAAAAACAATATTTAAAAAAAAAAAAACAATATGGGACCAGTTATTTGAAGAGAACTGTCGGTTCACATTCACAATAACTCGAGCAATTTTATCAAATGGTGAGTTATGTCATTTGCAATGTAATTTCTAAAAATAGACATGATGAATTAGCCACCAAATATTTCACAACATGGATTTTTGATATTGGTTTATTAGGGGGGTGCTAAAAAAATATTTTCAGTAAAATCCCGATTCTCATTTCTATGATTTAAATCGTGCGCTTCCTGTCGGCTTCCGTACTACATGCTGTGCCATGACTTCACCATGCAGCCCGTTCGAGATCGTCAAGCTTGCGCTGCTTGAAAGAAATCTTGTTGCTTCCCCACAAACGTGAGTTAAAATGTTTCTGTTCTGTTCATGATCCTTACGAATTAAAACTTAATAAATGCAAAAAGGAAAAATAATACACTGCCCCCTTTGTAAAAAGCAGATCTATAAATTGAAGCAGAAATCATTTTAATTGAATCAAATCATTTTGAATCGAAAATCGTTGATAATCGAAAATTGATTCTGAATCGAATGGGAGACCCTAAAATCATAATCGAATCTTGAGACAGCCAAAGATTCCCATCCCTAATGTTTATCACGGAATAAAAGTTTTGAATTTAATTGGAAGAACCTGTACCTATATCCAGAGCTAGATGAAGTCCTTAACATCCTTCTTGAGGATTCTTATCAAACAAGTGAACAACACACAAAACTTTGAGTATAACCGACGAGAACAAATCAACATTTGGTAGGTGGTACCATTTCCTTGAATATTGGTGATGACAAGCATCACTCGAGTCACTCTCCACTTCTTTTCTATATCCTAATCTAATGATGCTGACAGAAGTGCTCATTAAAATACATCGTAGCAATGGTGGGCCCTGAGGTCCAGCAAGGCGTTCGCTGAAAAAAAACACATATTAAAAAAGAAAAAGGTATCTCCCTGGTCTGTCCTCTGTATGAAATTACATCCGTTTTTCACAGTGCTTCCAGTGCTATAAATTATACTAGAGTTTTTAAATTTAAATAGTTGTATAGTTTAAATATTTAAATAATCAGAGCTTGTAAAAGCACATTGATTGACAGCTTGGTATCCAATGAGATTGCTTGTTGTGTTCACCCGGAACGAGCAAACGAGGGTACGTCACAATAACTTGGGCGGAAGGAGGTGGGCTTATATAATTAAAGTACAGAAACTAACAAGGTAGTTCTGTCAAATGATACGATACAGCAATAATAATAATATTAAATGTAATGCCCATACATTGTTTCCAAAGAAGTCCACCTTTTCCCGCCCAAGTCCGTGTTGACGCTCTCTCGTTTGCTCATTCGGGTGAACACAATAAGCAATGTCTTTGGATACCAAGCTGTCAATCAGTGTGCTTTTACAAGCTCTGATTGGCTATCTTTGTGGCACAAATGTAACGTGTGAGCAGAACTGAGCGCACGCAGAGGACGACTCAAGCGAGCTAGAGCTCGATGTTGAGCGAGAGAGGGCTATCGTGAGCGAGCAAAAAGAAATTTTGAGCGTGCAACTTCTTTTCAAGTTTTTTTCCTGCTCTCAATATCTGTTTTCGCTCACTTCTTTTCTGCGCTCATTTTTTTTTTTTTTTGCGCACTCGGGATTGTGGCACAAATATAACGCCATATAACCCTAACTCCATTGACTACAATATAAAACTGTCCGCTTTTCGTGCTCCAGCTGAACATGGCATTAATCATCCATGGGTAGTGCTCTTTGGACCCATCCAATTTGTTTGAAATGGAAGTCTCCAGAAATGCTGCAGCCTTCTTTATGCAAGTGATAACTGTAACGAGTCGGTTGTTCTTCGCTGTGTTTAAACCCCCATCTGCAAAAGCCAGCAAGCCTTTTCTCAAAGAGGAATTTCTAAAAGGGTGTAAGGTAGAGACCTCAAGTATTTTACATATGTCCTGAGAGCAAGAACAATTTTGAAGAAAAAAAAAAAAAAAAAATCATGCAGGTTAGTGACTTGCCGTATTGACGTAATTGATGAGCATTTAACTAGCAAGGTAAACAATAGCTTTAGCACTGGACAAAAGCAATGACTGATATAAAGGAAACTGCTCATTTCGAGGTAATGGAGGACTTTTTGGATATGAAATCCTTGAAAGGAAACACACGGACTTATTTGGCAGCGTATCAACAGTCATACTGAGGCACAAGTTACTTTGGAGTTACGCGTGTCAACATTACCACAGATGGATCACCAAAACTGACCGGAAAAACGTTGGGACTGCTCAAAAGGCACTGTGTAAAAGCGTGCTGCAGGTTGACCACGTCGCATATTTCATTTTTGGAGCTACTTGAAAATACTGACAATTTTCCAGAGCTGAATGACACAGTTTGGCTATAAGTGTTTTATGAATGTTATGAGTGATAAACACCTCAGATCTGTTCTGAGAATTGCCACAAGATTACCTACTTTATTGCACTGGCTAAAATGTGTGATCAACAAAACGTGCTCAATCAAAAATATATGTTATTACAATAATATTTTAGTTTATGTTTGATATGAACTGTAAACAAGTGCAGTTTTTTTTGTTGTTGGTGTTTTTTTTTTTAATTTTTTTATTTTATGTACAGTATTGTATTTTGTTTCTGTTCTAGCCTGGCTGTCAAATTTTGAAATGAAAATGAAGAAAACAACAACAACAACTCAATTTGTACATGGAAAATCACAGTACAGTATATACAATGATTTTATTAGTCCGGCCTACTTGAAAATAAACGTTCCGCCATGTGGCCCCTGAGCTAAAATGAGTTTGACACACCTGCTCTTAACTGTGCTTGGATGTGATTGTGAGTTTGACTGGCTGTTCATCTTTGTGTGTCCTTCTAATGGCTGGCAACCAGTTCAGGGTCTACCCCGCCCACTGCCTAAAGACAGCTGGAATAGACTACAACATGCCCACGACCCTTGTGAAGATAAGCAGTTAACATAATGGATGGATCATCTAACCTTGGCCCTTGTCAGTCACGAAGACTCTAGATTACATGCCATGAGTTGAAAAAAAAAGAAAAGGTAGGCTCATGGATATAGGTGCAACTGTAGTCAAGCTTAGCAAACTCTATCAAACAGTATCTCTCCAGCTAGTTCAACTGCATCGACATTGACTCTCCGCCAAGTCCTGCTCTTCCAGATAGTTAAAAGGTATCGTCCATGCCACGCTCACAGCGTCAAGAGATGAATTTGGTGGATTTGGCAAGTGGACTCATATATAACTTTGCTGAAGGCAAAGCCCTTAAAGGGATAGTGTGTAAGATTTCCATAGGTCTCAAACTCCAGTCCCCGAGGGCCGCAATCCTGCATGTTTTTGATGCTTCTGTCATAAATTCACCTGAATCACATTATTAGCACATCAGCAAGCTCTGCAGGACCTTGAAAATGATCCTAATCATTTGAATCAGGTGTGTTTAAGAAAGCAGTATGGAAAACATGCAGGTTTGCTGCTTGTAAAAGAGCTGTCCTGGACACTTCATCACGCACAGCAGGAAATGCTGCAGGTGCTGCATTTACCATTGTCCAAATCTATAACAAACATGGCCACCTCCGGTGCCCCCCCCACCATTTAATATAATTTAATAACTAGACCTTTGATTATACTTAAAACAGACTTGTGGTCATTAATAACACATTCATTTGCAGGATTTTGAAATTTACAATTGTTCCTTTTTAATGAAAATTGTCTAAATCTTACACACAGTCCCTTTAAGATGAGCTTCTAATACATAAAGTGTAGGGGGTAAGTCATCTTGTTTTATGTTAAGAAGTGAAATTAGTCAAGCTTATTTGTATAGCCCTGAATCACCACAGTCTCAAAGGGTTTCACAAGTGAAAAGAAGTCATACAGAACATCATAAATACACAGCAGCATCCCTTGAACAAAGCTCTCAGAAGGAGAATGAAATACTCAAAATCCCCATCAGGGGAAAATAAGAAACCATCAGAAAGGGACGGAGGAGAAACCTTCCAGGCTCAACAGGTTGCTCAAATCCCGAGTGCTTAAAAACAACACTTTGTGCCATATTAGTCAGTAAGTGTCCAGTGCAAAGCTGTCTTGACCAGGACAGGCCAGGCCACAGTCCTCCTCACAGTCTGGCCTAGTAGGTCCATCCTAACGAAAGTGCCGCAGAGGAGGTGGTCAACCTCAAAACCCACATTGGTCAAACAGTGCAGGTCCGCATGACAGCTTTCAATTCATTTCTCACCATCCAGCCCCCTTCCCCAAACCCGAAGAAGGGGGCAGGAAGGAGAAGAAGAAAGCAGCACTGAGACAGACCCTTTAACTAAATGATTGAGTGTATTAATCGGGATTTAAAGATTTTACTGAAGTAGCTGGGCGAACTTTCATAGGTAGGGTATTCCAGAGCTCTGGCGTGTGAATGCAAATATCCAGCGGACTTCTTTTTAGCCCACAAGGTCATTACCAAACCAGCGTTTTGTGGCGGAAATTGTAGGGATGGAACATGTTAAGTCGATGAGATAGGAAGGACCTAAATGTGTAAAATTTTATAAGTAATTAACCACACCTTAAAATCACATCTCAGGTGAACTGGAGGCCAATGCAGGTTGGCTAGTATCAGGGTAATATGATCGAACTTTCTCGTCCTTGTCAAGAGTCTCACTGCTGCATTTTGTACTGACTGCAGACTTTTGATAAAAGATATGAGAAGTCCAGAAAACAATACGTTACAATAGTCAAGGCGTGACGTAACAAACTCACTTAATGTTTTCAGCATCACTAGGAGACAGAATCAAGCAAATATTGGCGATATTGTGAAGGTGAAAGAACGCTGTTGTCATCGTGTTCTTAACCTGTGTTCAAAAAGAGAGAGTTGAGTGGAATATCATGCCAAGGTTTATTGCTGAACTACTTTGGGCAATAGTACAACTATCCAGATTCAAACATTAATCAAACAACTGATGATTTGCAGGATCTATAATTAACATCTCTGTTTTATTGGGGTTGAGAACCAGAAAAATGAAAGAAATCCATTGTTTTAAATTAGTGGGTATGAAAGTTATATGGCAAAGTCCTTTTTTTTTTTTTGGTACCACAATGAAAGATGAAAGATTGTATCCGTCAGATACTGTAGGTCAATCTCTCCTTCCTTACTGTCCAACCTAGCATACATGTCATTGTAAGATCATTCTTTGGCCTTTGCCACCTCTACTTTCATGTTGCGTTGCTCCACCATGTATTCTTGTTTACAATCTTCAGTCCTCTCAGTGTCCCACTCCTTCTTAGCTAACCTCTTTCTTTGTATACACTTTTGCACCTCCTCATTCCACCACCAAGTCTCCTTATCTATTATACTTTCAGATGACACACCAAGTACTCTTCTACCTGTGTCTCTGATCACATTAGCTGTAGTCATCCAGTCATTTGGGAGCGCCTCTTGGCCATCCAGAGCCTGTCACAACTTCATAAAAGTCATACAGCACTCTTCCTTTATAGCTTCCATTATTTTCTTCCTCTTCTCTGTCTTTATCTTCTTCATCTTCCTTACCATCTGCCTGCCATCCCAGTTGATGTGTGTGTGTAAACATATATATATATGTATATATATATATATATATATATATATATATATATATATATATATATATATATATATATATATATATATATATATATATATATACACACACACAGACACACACAAAATCATGATACAAAAGTCACTAATATTAAAATATTAATAAAATAAGGCATTTCGAAACTGATACGCAATATATTGGAAAATGAATATGGTATCGCAATATGCGTATTACAATATATCGATACAGTGATGATATCTATCTATCTACCTACCTACCTACCTATCTATCTATATATATCAAGTCTAGTCAAAGTTTATTTATAAAGCACATTAAAAAAAAAAATCAAAGGGCTGACCAAAGTGCTGCACAATTACTGAAATACAAAACAAATGATCATGCACAAATATAATAATAAAACTGTCATAAAATCAATATAAACCAGAGTTAGGAAGAAAAAAAAAGGGGGAGGTAAAAACAGACAGAGCCAAGATAACTTGTCTGGCATGAAGTGAATGCCAGAGAGAACAGATTTTTAGCAGTGTTTTAACATGTTGAACTGACTGAGCAGCCCTAACCTGAAAAGGTAAGCTGTTCCTTAACTATAACTTTGGTGGCAACACAGAGAAGGCTCGGCCACCACAAGTAGCTGTATACTGTATATACAGTGGATTTCCGGTTTATGACGTATCTGCCTTTTTCACCTTACGACGAAGACCGCACCGTTTTTTTGTCTCCTCGTCACGTCATTTTTTCGCCTTACCTCAAACAATGCGGTCGGAGTGCATGCGTCACTGCGAGTCACTCCGTGCTCATATGTCTATACACGCGTCACTGATTATATCACTATAATCCTAGTCTGCTATTGGTCGGCGTCACGACCCCCTAAAATACTGGTGTACTATTGGCCGGCATCCCGGAAACACTAAGATGCTGTCTTGCTATTGGATGGCGTCACTCATTCCAAAATGGCGGAACATTAAAGCTTTGTTCTCCTGTGAGTGCTTACAAAAACGTTATTTACAGTGCATTTCAGCGCTTAATTCAAACTTGCATTGGTTAGCCATGGATCCAAAGATTGCTAGTGATGTTAAAGAGAGAAGAAAGAAGATGATTAATGTGGAAGAGAAAGCTGGAGATAATCAAGAAATATGAAGAAGTCTAAGCTAGCCTAGCCTTGGCTAGGCTAGTGAGCTATGGAATATGGCCATAAATTGCTCAAAGGTAAATAAATAAATCCTTTATATATTTTTTATTCATGATGTTATTTAATTGTATGCATTTATATTATATATAAGTAGCACTCACTACACTATTTTGATACCAATTTTCAATATGTATATCCAATTTTTATGTTTTTACTAAGGATTTTACACACATTAGCTAATTAACATAGGTTTGGATTGCCCGCCATATGGCAAATTTGTGTTACGATCCCAACGGCAGAACGGATTAATCGCGTAAACCGGGGGCCCACTGTATTATTTTGCATTCTAAGTAATGTTATTCAAACAAGTACATGTATACAATATGATCTGTTTCAGTTATATATTGATTCAGTTTGTGTTTCAGTATATATATATATATATATATATATATATATATATATATATATATATATATATATATATATATATATATATATATATATATATATAATGTATGTATACACACACACACACATACATATATCTCTCTGCTATCCAGCATTTATGGATATTTTGAAGTTTATAGCCGTCAATGGCAGTAAATGAGATAATAAACTACCTGGAAAGCTTTCACTGTTTTAGTTACATTTAATTAAGTAACATCCTGATGCTGTCTTGTAGCTCTTTCAGCACCCTTGCCCTCCTCTGATGAAAATTGAAAACAGGAATACGAAAAGCAATCAGAGTACAGATCTTTGAAGGGACACATCAAGTGCTGTCAAAGCATGTTGTAAAATGTGTTGTGAAGATGGTTTGTTTTTTGTTTTTTAATCTGTGGCCACTTTTCAAGTTTAATAGCTATTTGTATGTACTTTTTTTTTTTTTTAGGTCTAAAAGAATATGCCTCACTGCAAATGTCACCTTGCAGACTATCACTTTACTTTTACATTTGACAGCTAAAGTGGACCTTCCATTCCCATTTCCTTTCTTTTCTACAGCAAGCCAGTAATTTAATGGTCCTTTTCTCACCTTTATAACAGGCCAGTAGTGTGGCTGGCCCAGCAGCTTGACCACAGCAGGGACACCATAGTGCAGCCGCACAGCATTCTGGGCCAGCTCAGCATCGTGGTGACGTGACGTGAGGTGACGCAAGGCGCAAACTGCCGGCTCTGCGACATCTTCTTTTTCCCCGGCGCGCAGTACAGCATGGATCAGCGCTTCCACTCCACCAAACTGAGTGACTAGAGTCTGAAGTGAAGCAAGTTTGAAAAAATAAAGTAACAGATGAGGGCAAATTTTTAATTCTGAAATGTTACATATTTTGTGTTGGACAGACTATCATAATATGTTGGTACCAAATATGTGGAAGTGTAGCAGAAAGTAGTGTCACTAGAATTTTCATTTTGTGCCAGGTACAGTGGACCCTTGGTCTACGACGTCCCTGCCTTAAAGGTTTTTCAACTTACAATGTTACAATCTTACAATTTCTTTTGCCTTGCGACACATCCAACATTGGAGTTAGTGTGCGTGTCACTCCGAGACCGCCATTTAGGATGTGTCCGCGCTCATACGTCTATACACGCATTACCGCTTATGTCACTACAATGCTGGTCTGCTATTGGTTGGCGTCGCGGTCAAAATGGCCGCATGCTAAGGACTGGATCTCGTCTGAGTGCTTAAAATAACGTATTTATTTTGCATTTTACTGCTTAAGTCAAACTTGAATGTGTTAGCCACGGGTCCCAATAGTGCTAGTGATGTTAAAAAGAGAAGTAAGAATATGATTTATATGGAAACGAATCTGAAGATAGTCAAGAAATACGAAGAAGACTAAGCTAGCCTAGGCTAGCCTACCCTCACTATGGAGTATGGCCATTAGTCGCTCAAAGGTAAATAAATCCTTTATATATTTTTTATTTATGATGTTATTTAATTGTATGCATGTATATAATTTACACGTAGCACCTGCTATACTATTTTGATACCAATTTTTAATATGTATATCCAATTTTGATATTTTTACCTGGGGTTTCAAATGCGTTAGCTATTTAACATAGGTTTGGATCGCCCGCCATACGGCAAATTCGCCTCACGAGCCCAACCACGGAACAGATTAATCCCGTAAACCGGGGCACTACTGTATTTTCCTATACTCGGTTAACATATCCAAAGGTTTTGCATAGATAAGTACACATTTGCATCTGATTTACGCTTTGTAATGAAATGAATTGCATTTGTAATTCTGTTATATTATTGCTTTAATCAAGGTAATTTGTGTACATTTGTGTAAGATATATAATTACTGCGAATGGGACATACCTGAGTAAATGAGTTATAGCGATGTTTGATATTGATGAAACACCCCCCACCGCGGTCCACAATAAAAATCTCATGCGTTGACCGATCCGTGGTAATAAAAAAGGTTTGGGAACCCTTATTTTGTGTGTCGAATACACCTACCATGCATGTTTCTGGAGCATGGGAGGAAGTTGGAGAAGAACATGCAAACCAGCCAATAGCAGGGCACACAGGGACAGACAACCATTCACACACCCAATCACACAAGACAATTTAGAGTGTCCAAAACACCTACCATGCATGTTTCTGGAGTGTGGGAGGAAGCATGGGGAGAACATGCAAACTCCACACAGGAATAAGTAAGCTGGAATTGAACTCAGGACTCTGACCACTCTTCCACCGTGCCATCCCAGGACATGATTTTGTACTTCTAATTAAAACACTAATACCCAAATGCCCCCTCACACCATAGCTACCTTGTTGCGTGAGTTGTTACAAGTGAGGTTGGACAATATCCCTGTTGCACAAGTCAGCATATTGACATCATCAGAACCCAGCTGGGTGACTAATATCTGCAGCAGACCATCTAAACCTTCCTAGAGAGAGCAAAAGAGAAAAAGTCAAAAAATGAATCGTTAGCTCAGCAGTAGCAATGTGTGCAAAGTGTCCATTAATACACCGACTGGAACTGTAAAGGAGTGACTATCAGGTTCTTGGTCACCTCCTTGGTCACCTCCTTAACCACCGTAGGGAAAGTCCTTGGTGTCCAAATTGGTTTAATTTCGCCCACGGTATCCGGCATATTTGTTTCTGTATTAAACAGTTTCAGTGTTTTTTTTTTTCTTGTCCCCTGGTATGGCGGATAGACAGTGCCTCAAGTGCAGACCTTTCCTGCATTGTCATCAATTGAGCTCATAAGCACTGGAAAGATAGTAGCCGGTCACAAGACAAAAACTCCTTGTTGCTCTTTTTCGATCGTATGCTTTTGTTTATCCTTCGCTCTGTTTTATTGTAACATGCTTCTTCCTTTGTTACGTCCTAAAAATGCAAATAAATGATTGTTCTTGTATCTATTCTTGTGTCGTCTAAATGTGTTACTCATGGACATAAATGTTGGTCTGCCTTTTTAACTGGATCAAAAGAGAAACTACTACTACTATTAAATATATAAATATTTAAACCCCCCCCCCCACATATATATATATATATATATATATATATATATATATATATATATATATATATATATATATATATATATACACACACACACACACACACACATGCATGTGTGTGTGCAAATGTGCAAACAGTGGACCCCCGTGTTACAGCGTCCCTATCTTAAATTTTTTTCATGTTGCGATCTGGAGTAATGAGTTTTTTCGTCTGCGTCTTCTCACAATGATGCTGGTCTGCTATTGGTCAGCCTCACTCGTTTCAAAATGGAGGAACGGTAAAGCTTTGTTCTATCGTGAGTGGTTGCTAAACTGTATTTATAGTGCATTTTACTGCTTAATTCAAATTTGAATGGGTTAGCCATGTGTGCTATTGATGTTAAAGAGCGACGGAAGAAGATGATTTATACGGAAAAGATGCTGGATCTAATCAAGAAATATGACCTTACTACGGAATAACGGGATAACAAGCGCCACTCAAAGGTAAATAAATCCTTTCTATATTTTTTATTCAGGATGTTTTCTGATTGTATAAATGTATATTATATATACGTAGCACTTACAATACGATTTTGGTACCAATTTTTTCATTTGTATGTACAATTTTGATGTTTTTACCTGGGGTGTGTACAGGTAAAAGCACGGGTCAGTAATGAATCAGGGCGGCTGCTTTGCGGTCATCCGGAGCTACCCAACACGGCCAGCTGACCTTTCGATACACAAATGGCGCCAAGCAAGAGCACTCACCTGGCTTGTAGAATGGCGAAAGGGAGAACTTGGGACAACAAGTATGTGCAGCATTTGCTTCCTTTTTTAACAGCTGTTGAACCGTAGTTATTGTGCTAAGGTAACGATAGTGCAGCACTGACAACAGTATTTAGCACGGTATCGACCACTTGATTGCAACGTTGAAACTATGATTTTTTTCTTTTTTTGTCAGACAAGTATTGCCGTAAAGCGAGGGACACACAGTGCAAAAAAGAAGAATAAAGGTGCTGTCGGAGAAAATATTGGCTCTGCCACATCCCAGAAAAGTGAAAGTTCTCAGCAATGCTCTCCTTTCCGGATCTGCTGTAAAGTGCACAGGGAACTCACTCCCCTCCCCTCGTGTGACACTGTTGCGTGAAAAGTGAACTTCATCTTGACCTTGCGACATAACACCTCGCGTAGAGCGTACACAACGCGCTCCATCTGAACGTAGCATTATCCTCACAACAGTCGCAGGCTTGCTAGTGCCTATCCCCAGGGGAGTCTGCCCCTAGTGTTTGAATAACACTGCCTTAATTGAATTTGATCCTATGATCAAATGGTGTCTTTGATCTTTTCTAGGAACAGTTTGATGAGTTCAGTTAAAAAAATAATTGCTGAGAATGTTTTCATTTGTGTCTGTTAACCTTTGCTTACATTGTCATACTATTTGGTTTATTAAAATCATTCTTTGCTCAAATCTGTGTGGGTCAATAACCCCAATTTCTTCAGTGAGAGTAGCATTTAACAATTGAATTTCAATAGTTGTGGTGATATTGTTGAAAGCATAGACATTGAGCCAGACATACTTGTTTGGTTGCAGCATCTGATAGGTTGCGAAGCGTCCAAAGACAGTTCTGAATCAAACGTTGACTAGAACCTGTGAGATGTTGACCCAAAGCTTGCATACCACCTGCAAACAGATAAAAACAGAGATGCACTTTGTTGCCTTCTGCCATTACTCCACATTACTGTTTAGTTCTTTATTAGTACCAGCTTCTACTATGGCAGGCTTGTTGCTGGGGCACACAGACAGTACTTTGAGAACCCGACTGGTGGTCCATAGCAGCTTTTCATAGTTGTAGTTCCTCATGATGAATACCAGACCCTCAGGGCCACCATTGGCGAGTATGATTAGCTATGAAAACCAGAAAGCGCAAGGTAAGTAATTCCTCACTGCTGAAAATGAATTAATGAGCATTCACACCCAACCACACTCACCTTGCTCTCTTGGTTGCCATAAGAAAGAAGCTGTAGACAGTCTGTGGTAATTGCCAGGAATTTGGGGTTGCTCTTTTTCAATAAGGGCACCATCCTCTGAAGCCCATCAGCAAGACGCACTGCCATCTTGGCTCCCTCTTGATGCAACAGAAGGTTGTGAAGGGTGGTTATGGCGTAAAATAAAACTGATTCCACAGGTGAACTGTGAACAAAAAATGGAGGACGGCAATAGAAATGTTATTGAGAATTTTATTTCAGAACAACTAAGTAAAGCTCGCCACCCAAAATTGTTTTCATCTGAGATATTTTGCCATGATTACGCCAAAGAAAGTATGTCTACACAAGAAGGAGGGATCCTCAATGCTTCTCAGACTCCTTCACTTTAATTCAATCACACAACAAATTTAGATAAAAATTAGATTTGTGAGCTACACTTCAGTCCTTCTTTTATTATAGAACAGTCTGGCCAGAATGACTTGGCAACATAAATGCAGCAATGTCAATACTAATTTTAGTGTATATTACTTAACATTTAAAGAGAGTAGTCATGTGGCACAAACTAACTGAGTCTTTTGAATTGTTGAATATGGGACTCAAGTATGTAACGAGCCATTCATGCGCATGTGCCATTTCCTCTGAATCATTATAGTAATCAATTTATTGAATCAATTATAATAATTGTCATCTGAAAAATATACAACACCCCCCACACGCTCCCACCCTATGACCGCAAGAAAAAAATATGGGTGGGTTTTGACCCAACTCGCCTCAAGCTCTGGATGCGGATGGCAGTGTTGGTTCCCATCAACAATGGCCAAGTGAATACTGTATCTTGGACTCAGCACGCAATTTTGGGGAATGTGGATCACCTTGGCTACGTGGATAAAATATGCAACCAGCGGCACACTTTTTAATGGCTGTCACTTTACAGCAGCGCTGAGGTGGTGTACTGCAATAACACCATCATGCACAGTCAAACGTGAAGTCTCAAGTGGTCTAACAGTCTAACTGTTAATACTCCCTCTTGTTCAAATGAAAAGAAGGGTTTTTTGGTTTAAACTAGACCACTGCTTGTCATTCTACAACTACAGTTATAGCAGTAAATAAGGGAATTATATAGCCTACTTTGCGGAATGCACTTATTGTGCGGGTTTTCAGGTTTCCAATAACGGCAAAAAAAAACAAGAGATTACTGTGCTGTATAAATACTTTTGCTTGTCAGCTACACCATGTGTCAAGTGATTGTTCTCTAACCTGGCCTTATTATCACCCAAATTGGGCTGACTTTGAAAAGGTCATAACATCATTAAATATTGTTAAGTGGCATTGGCCCTATCCATACATTTTTTTGGGAGAGGAAATCTTGAGCCCCTTTCATGTACAAAATTGGAAAAATTAAATAATAGCAAAAGTAACAACGCTGTATTTACATATTTATGAAATTGAAATATGAATATATATTATATGTTATAATTGGGGTATTATGACGAAGACTTTTGCATGATGGGAGTCGAGGCTAAGCCAATCAATGAAGTAATTGAAAGGCTTGCAAATATCTTAATTTGGCCGCTAGCACCACCCAGTGGTTTTGGGGTGTCATCACAAAAATTTTTACTGTGCCCTATTTGCGACTTGCCATTGAAATGATTAATGTAAAAATCAAGAGAAATGCATGAAAAAACTTCGGGTTTTCAAAATGTCAGAAAATATATCCAATTTTAAACGTCAGTAAATGAGCCCGACATGGGCTAAATTGGACACCCATGGGGTGTACCTCTCAATTCCTCATTTGCAAGCATTTAGAAGGGACGGCAGTGTGGGATATTGAAAGTTGTCATGTTTTTTTTGGATGCTTTTACTTAGATAGCACACATCAAAAATATCAAAAACCCTGAGTTGGGTCAAAACCTCCCCCAAGGGTTGAAGGGAAGAGGTCGCACTGAGTGTTCAAATGGATTCAGCTGCGTTGGTGCCCAGATCGCCTCTTTATCTTTGCAAAGGTGCACCTGTCTACCAAATTGCCAAATCTATGTCAAGCGCCACCCCATGCAAGTCTGCACCACGCCGATTGCCAGACATGCGCCTGAATATCAAAATTGGGCCTTTAGAGTATAACATGGATTGCGGTGTCTCACTAATCCTGGTGTTTAATTTTATGAATAAAATTTTGATGTTTTAGAATAAACTAAAAAACATAAACAAGCCAGTGATTTGAACAGCTCTTTTTTGTGGCAGATGAGTGAATGAACAATTCTTTTTAAGGAGCCAAAAGTCCCACCACTAAAAGAGAATACCATTACAAACTTGACTAAATGTTTTATGGATCACCTTTGGCTGCTAAAAGAAGATCAATGGGATGGGTGGTATTGCTTTTGAATATTCGTAAAGCATTTCAAATCATTGTACCTCAGCATGCGGACAAGTGCTGGTATGCCCCCGGATTTAAATATGGCCTGCAGTCCCTCACTCTGGTGTGACAGGCTGTGAAGGATGCTTGCAGTGCAACGAACTGTCTCCATGTCAACTGCCGTTGTCATAGCACGAACCACCGCTCCTACCATCGTTGGAGACTGCACCAGCACCCGGCGACTGGCCTCCTTACGAGTGAGCTGGTTGACAATCATGGCTGCCTTGTTTACCACAACCTATTAAAAAGATCAATATCGTTAGGATCATTTTGGACAAACAGGCAAATGTGGTTCTTTAATTTCAGTTCAACCAAAATGAATAAACAAATACTGCACATTCAAATATATGCACAGATGCTTTTAAAGGGAGGGCATGTATAAAAAATATAATTCTAAAGTACATTAAACACAATAGAATATTTCAGTAGGATATATAAACGCTGGTGTATTTTATTTGTATTTATTAGCAAACCGGTGATTTTTAAGAGCATAAACTAGTGTAAGTCATTATCAAACCTTCTCTGGGATATTGTGGGACTACTTTTAAACAATTAAATTACCATATTTCTCTGAGTACGTTGGCTTTGCTTATAAGTCGATCCCTCTCTTTTACACTTCAATTTGGGTGAATTTGACCAAAACCCGATTATAAGTCTATCACCGACTTTAGTTGCTACATGGATTACGGCTATCCAACTACTACACATAGTGGATGTTCTTAAAATGTTGAAATTACAGTACTTTTAGACACATTTTGTCATGTTCTATCCGTTTTGGTTGTGGCTTTAGGTTTGTGTAGTATCGTTATAGATTCTGTTTCCCCCGTGTCTGTCTTCATTGTGATTAGCCTCACCTGTCACCCGTGTGTTCCAGCCTATTGTTTCCACCAGTCAGTTTTCCCAGTTATGGGAGGGGGGCATGGAAATGAGACAAGCGGGAAGCAATGTGCGCGTGGACGCAAAAGCTGAAATTAATGTTGCAACAATAAAATGAATTTGAAAATGAAGTTTCAATGCTTTAGTTTTTGACACAGCTGAATATGATTTTGTTGAAAGGCCTAAAAGTACTTTCACTTTCATCTCGTAATTTGTTTGAAATGGAGTTCTTCAGAAATTATTTGCTGATCATCTTACTTGTGATATTATCCCAAGCTGTCTTTACGCAAGTGACACCAGTTTAGAGCATGAAACGTAGCCCTTCACTGTTTCGCTAGTATGCATCCATTTTAGCGCATTTGCACTTTCAAATGCACTTTCTTCAAGACAGGGGGTGAACTATGGCGAAGAGCATAGCGTTTCTGGAGATCTCAATTTCAAAGAAATTAGACGGGTCTTAAGGTGATTATCAGTGGAAGAGTCACAAGCTTGTTTAAAGAGATGAGGAGAAGGAATAAGAGCATGTTCGAGATAGCCATGCATTGAAATGGGGGGAGCTATTTTGGCGCGTCAGATAGTGATGAAGACTTTGAGAGGTATTCGACAAATTTAGCTGTGTCAAACCATTATGAATTCATAGTTTTATTTTTGCAACATTAGTTTTAGCATTTGCGTCTACGCACGTGTACATTGCCCCACAATTGTCTCGTTTCCGCCCCCTATAACCACAACAGTATGTTATTCGATATACGATGAAGAAATGCGTCTGTCATGTCCCAGCTCACCTGGTTGCATCTTTTGGTCCTAAGCAGAGCTCTCCTGCGGCAATGAGAGGGCGGGGCTGATGGCCACGCACCTGCGGCTCATTCCTCATCAAGGGCTTTTTAAGGCCAGCAACCACAGGAGAGCACTGCCGGGTTATTCCTTTGCCAAGCTCCTCCATAGCACAGCGAATCCCCAGCATTCCCGTCTCGCGTTCCCCAGCTTTGTGAACAGTTTTGGTTTGTACTTTGTTCTCCTGTCTTACATCGTTCTCTTGTCTTTTAGTTGTACTTTGCAGTTGCTCTCCTGTGGTCCCCGCTCCCCCGATTGCCTCGCGCCCGCCTTTTTGGACTCCTTTCTACAGACACGTTTGTCTCGCCTTGTTTTGCACTTTGTAATTTTATTTGTACTTTGCCTTTATGCTCTTTTCCGTTCCACGCTTGACGTGCGCTTTTTGTTAAATAAAAAGAGAACTTGAGCATTCACCTGTGCGTCTGGCTGGGGTCCTCATCCACACGCGATTATTCCTGACAGCGTCAAAGAAATTCAACTTCATCATTTTAATTCCGCACTTGTATTTAATTGTGTGTGTGTGTGTGGAGGGTCAATTTATCCACAAGGTCGACCTTTACATGGAATAAATATGGTATTTCGCATTCAAATTGATGTTGTTCAAACTCAGTGACTTATTCGGTTATTAGTCGACTTGAAATTGAGGAAAAAAAAAACTGAACTTGTGAGAAATATGGTAATTTCTTTTCTGTTTCTCTTTCATGTGTAGTCTGCTGACATGCTACTCATTAAAAAAAAAAAGTTTACACACATGCTCCCAAATTATGGGAAAATGAAGTTGTAATTGTTTTGTTTAGTTTAGTTTTTTTTTTAAATGAAGCATATCATTAAATTTCCATGTTCATATTTTTTGAGCTGATTAATTTTGTAGACAGACCAATGCAAGTCATAGATTTACAGGGGAATATTTAACATACAGTATACTATTTCAGAAAAGCCATGTGTGCCAAAATTACTTTGTAATTATTGAAATGAAATATCTATATATGCAGTAACTTAAACCAATGAAGAAATGCTAAGTAAAAAGAATGTAGCAAAGTACCGGATCATCGTCTGCCAGGAGCTTAGTCAGCTCTGGCACTGCTCTTGTGGCAAGCTCGGCATCATCCTGGTAATTTATCAGGTGAACTATGGCTGTCTTTAGTAACTGCGAAGGCTCAGCAAGTCTTTGCACATTGCTCTGTTGTGTGGGATCTGCTTGGGCGGGTATGGCTGCCTCTCCCTCCACCAGCGTCTCCGGAAACATAGCTGCCCTGACTCGCTGGGCTCGCGTTAATGAGTACTGAGCATCTAAATCTGTGAAGGAAAATTGAGACAGAGAGAGTATGGTGACACTATCTATCTAGGAGAGAAATGCCCTGACGTAAAAAAGGTTGTTTTTTTTACATAATAGTTTTCTTGAAACTCACAATGGTACAATAATGATGATATAAATTCAAAGAAATGAGGAACAGTTTCCCGAGAACCAAGATTTATTGGGTTGCTTGACACCACAAAATGAATTTTAGGTGCAGTATTTTTGACCACTCAAATAAAGAACTTGACAGTTGAGTGCAGTTTGTGTCAGTGCAAGAGTATGATTAACTAACCCATCGATATGTTTTCTTCTACCAATTCATGGTCGCGTCACAGTAGCAGCTGCCTACTGGGGAAAACTCACAATTTTCTCTCCCCTCATATGTATGTTATAGTCGTGGGTCAATCAGTGCTTAAAAAAAGTTGTTTTAAAAAAAAATATTAATGTTTTCATGAACCGAGCAAATCTGTCTATGTTTTTGGCATAAGTCACAAGCGTCAAACTCAATGCCCGGGGGCCAGATCCGGCCCGCAAAATACTGATTTGAAGTTTCTGGCTTAAATACCAAACTTACTTACTTACTTCATTTCCTTACTTCCTTCCTTCCTTCCTCCCTTCCCCATATTCTTGTCACCCTTCCTTTTTTCACATTTCTTCATTCCTTCTTTCTCTTTACTCTTCTTCCTTCCTTCACATTCCTTCCTTCCTCTTTTCTCTCCATTCTTCACTGCTTCCTTCCTTCCCGCTCTCCCTCCCCCTTCCTCCCTTTCCTCCCTCCCTTCTTCAATTGTTCTCTTTCCTCCCTTCACTTCTTCCACCTTCTTTTGTCCCCCTTTCATTCCTTTGCATTCCTTCCTCCTTTATTTCTTTCTTCCTGCTTTTCTTCCTTTCCACCCTTCCGTCCTTCCTTTTAAAAAATTGGAAGGGAAAAAAAAAACTACCACTTTTTGTTCCCACGCTGTTCTGAACAGCTTTTACTAGATTCTTATCTCAAAATGTATGTAAGTGTGAGGAACACACTCAAAATGTATTGACTTCACGGCCGTCTGACAGAGAGTATAACTACTTCGTGGCCCATGATAAAAATGGGTTTGACACCCCTGGCGTAAGGCTTTAATTTCACACACACTCAAAATGTGATATTTTTTAAAAAGCTTTATGAATCAATTTGGACATGGACAAAGCTTTCTCCAGTGGCCACTGATTAAAGCGTCTCACATCTCACATGGAAACATTTTGTGCAGAAATAGACACAGTTTTCAGATAATCCTTTTAGGAAGAGGTTATTGAAGAGGGTAGTTTATTTAAAACGATATAAAACGGAAAAACAATGTTCACTAATACAGTACAACCAAATAATTCCTATCTTGCTTTCAAAGCAAAACACAGAAAAAACACCAGGCTGTCAGTACTTGAAAGAAGAGAGAAAGAAAGAGAGAAGTTATCCATGCATTTTTTTTTCTACAGCTGCTTATCCTCACTAGGGTCGCTGTCTATTCTCACTTTTATCATCTTTGAGCAGTAGGCGGGGGACACCCTAAATTGGCTGCCAGCCAATCGCAGAGCATTCAAGATTCAAGAGACTACATTCCATAATTGAGCCATAGATAAATAGCAATAAATAACAGACAATGGTGCTAATAATGTAGGGCAGACTATCATGTAGTGCAAAAAAAAAATAGTGCAACATATTGTAGGAGGCAGATTAGTTTGTGAGGGATTTGTTAAGAATCTGGACAGCTTGTGGGTAGAAGCTGTTTGCCAGTCTGGCAGCCCTGGCCCTCAGGCTCCTGTAGCGTCTGGCTGATGGCAGCATTTCAAACAGGTCGTTTTGTGGGTGTGTCCTGTCCCTGATGATGTAGCGTGTTCTCCACAGAACCCTGGTGTGGTAAATGTTCTGCAGTGATTGTAGGCTTGTAAGGCTGCTCTACAGGTACGCTGTGAGGTCTTGATCAGACGCTGGAGAGCCTTCCTGTCTTGTGCCATGCAGTTGCTGTACCATACTGTGATGGGGGTGGGGAGGACACTTTGGATTGTGTATCTGTCGAAGTTGTCAAGAGTCTTTGCTGACATGCCAAATTTCTTCAGTCTCCGCAGAAAATACAGTCTCTGTTGGGACTTCTTGATGATCTGTCAAGTGTTGTGGGACCAGGTAAGATCCTCGCGGATGTAGGTGCATAGAAATCTGAAGGCTTTCACCTGCTCCACCTCAGTCCCATCAATGAATAGTGGTTTGTGCGGCTCCACCTTCCGCTTTGGGTCTATGATCAGTTTTTTGGTTTTGTCCGTGTTGAGGTGGAGATTGTTGCTGCAACACCAGGCCACAAGGTCTGCCACCTATTTGCTGTATGCTGTCTCAGCCCCACCAGTGATAAGCTGACTGTTGTGTTGTCCGCATACTTACCGCATTTTCTGGACTGTAAGCTGCAACTTTACCACAATTTGAACCTGCAACTTGTAGACCAGTGCGGCACATCTGCAGTTCTTTACTCACCACCAGAGGGCAATCCACCGGTAAATAAAAGGAGACAGAAGAATATGCTAGCAAAGTAACGTACAGTATTTTATTTGGGTTTGAACTGTTATTTAAATGACCACTAGGAGGCACTCTCCACTAATAAACACAAAGGTGAGATAATAGAAGGCAATCGATGTACAGGTGGTAATTGTATTTGAGTTTGAATTGCCATTTAGCATTATCCATGTCATGGAAAACAAAAAAAAGAAAAGCATATGATGCCATCAACAAAAGTAATTGAGCTTCTGCATGTAGGTTTGGCATCAACGAGTCAATGGTGAGACATTGGAGGCAGCAGCAAGAACTTAGGCAATGTGAGAGAACGAAAAAATGCTTAGAGGACACCAAAGCAGATTGCCCAAACTAGAAAACATTCTTGAAGATTGGATTAATACACAAAGAGCACACGGCCGCGGAGTTTCCACTGTGCAGATTTGGCTGAAAGTGAAAGCAGTAGCAACCGCATAGCAGATTGAAGATTTCAGAGCTGGACCATCGTGGTGTTTCAAATTTTTGAAACAAAAAGGCTTGTCCATTGGGGCACGGACGACTGTGAAGTCAGGAGGGATTTGTTGACAAAAAGAGAAACTGTAAAACGTTTACAAATTCACTCAAACTCTAACCCTAACCCGTTGTGAAAGTTAACAAGAAAGGGTGGATGGAAGAGAGCCTGATGAAGGAATGGCTTATGGAGTGCTACGGCAAGCAAACGGGTGGATTTTTTCACAGAAAAAAAGCATTGCTCATCATGGACAGCATGAGGGCTCATATAATGGATTCGGTGAAACCAGCCATTAAGAAAACAAACACAATACAAGCTGTAATTCCTGGAGGCACAAAATATTTGCAGCCGCTGAACATAATTGTGAATCGTGCTTTTAAGTTTTAAAGGCTTGGATGACACATGGCAAGAAATCATTCACTAAGACTGGCTGTATGAGAAGAGCAACTTTTACTGAAGTCTGTGAGAGGATGCTGAAAGCGGGGAGTGATGTGAGTACGTCCACCATTACCAGTGGGTTTCGAAAGGCTGGACTGCTACTGCACGATGAAGGGGACAGCCCAAGCTCAGCAAGTAATGTACCTCAAGACGCAAGTGACATTGAGAACGGCGCTGACAGAGGGACTTATGCTGATGATGTTTTGTTGGAGTTGTTTAATTCAAACACTGAAGACGAGAACGTCAGTGGATTTAGTGACGAGGAAAATGATGGCACCAAATAAGTTTTGGAAGGCCTTCATTTTTTGCATCACTGTTATGTTTATGCTAGTTTTGTGTTGGTCCAGTATTTGGTCTACTAATTTGAAAAAATGTTGCTTAACTTGCAGGCATGTTCAATCTATGATGTACTTTGAGCACACAGTTGGGAAAAAAAGTGTTTTGAATAAAAACAAACCAAAAAACATCCATGTAACATCTATCTGTGCAAATATCTGATGTTAAACCATGCGGCTTATTCCGGAGTGGCTTATGCGTGACAAAAAATGATTTTTGGGGAGTGTTCAATACACCTACTATGCATGTTTTGGGGTTTGTGGGGGGGTAAGCCAGAATACCCGAAGGGAACCTACACAGACATAGGGAGAACATGCAAACTGTACACAGGAAGGCCGAAGACAGAATGAAACCTGGGTATTGTATTCTGTCTTTTCACATTCTCGGTTCTTTGGACTTTTGTTCATGTTTCTGTTCCCTTTCTGTCAGTGTCTTATCATAGTGATTGCGTACACATGTCCTTGTTAACCTGCTTCCTGTGTGTTGGCCAATCAGCTCCCTCTTCCAATTGTTTTCTATCCTAGTGCTCCTCCTAGCCTCCTTAGTTTTGAGTGTATTTAGTTTTGTGTTTCTTTTCTGTGCTTGTCGGGTCATTGTCTAATTGTTTCTGTCGAAGTGTCGCTGTTGTTGATGTTGTTCTCCTGTTTCTATTGTCTTAGTCTCCAAGAATTTTATTCCAGTTTTCCTTCAAGTCTCTTCCAATATTTCTATAGTGAGTTTACTTCTGCGTTTTTTGTTTGTTAACTTGTATGCCTTTTTGTCCTCGTTTATTTTTACCCACTTCTTATTAAATTATTCATTTTTTTGTAAACACTTTGCCTCCCTACATTTGTGCCCTCATCTGCCACCATTTCACTCCACTATGCCGAAAAGCATGCCACTGGGACCTCTGAACTGTGAAGCGGACGTACTAACCAGTCTTCCACTGTGCCCTCCTTGTACACAATACACAGTAATTCTGGGATTTACAGGTAAAGGCCTAAAAACCACTGGAAATAACTATTTCCACATTTGTATATGTAAATACATAAATAAAAGCTGGGTGATTCAGCCTAAAAATAAAATTTCCCCCTTCCTTCTTTTCAAAGAAAAACGTCGAAAAACGTCAAAATGACGTATTTCTTTTTAGCTTGTTTGTTTAGCAATTAACATAAAGATGTCCCTTAGACTTAAAGTGCATAACTCCCGCCTTGCATAAAACTGTACTGTAGTAAAACATAAGAGATTTATGAAATGCAAATTTGAAACTTTTTAACTTTGTTATTGTTTTTTTAACTATGTGGAGAATGGACCCAGGACACATTGGAGGTACTAAGTTCTCTTGGTTGGCCTGGGAACGCCTGGAGGAGAAGCTGGATGAAGTGGCTGGGGAGAGGGAAGTCTGGGCTCTGCTGCTGAGGCTGCAGTGCCCGTGATCCGACCTAGGATAAGCGGAAGATAATGGATGGATGGATAATATGCTGCCAATTTTGTTTCATCCCAGCTGTACAATGACAAATATATTTGTGTGCTTAATAAAATGCATTGCGCAATGCTTATTTGCAAAATAGGTGAACAGCCAAAGTGTTGCCGTGTTTCATCATTGTAGACTTTTTTTTTTTTTAATATCATATCATAATATGTGTTTAATAACACATGGTTTGGCCTCAGAAATACTTTGTCTTACTGCTAGTGTAGTGGACCGTCTGCTGGCCTAAAATAACCTGATAACTATAATAAACTATAATAATTATAATATCTATAATAAAAGTAAATTTCATTTCAGATTTATTTTTACTAAATATACATATTTTATATATATAAAATTATTTTGTTCTTTTATGTCATACCTTTTGGTTAGGCTGCTTCCAGTATTGTAGTTTTAGGTTAGATTTTTTAGCCAATAAGAACTAAGCTAACTTGTGTCGCCAGGCTGTATGAAATCTGCTTGCAGACAGACCCATTTGAGGGCATTCGCAAACTTGTGGGCTTCTGTGCAGTGTGCAAAGACATATGTGAACGGTATATATAGTTAATAGACTGTGACAATAGCCAATCTAGTCATAAGGTGGCTATCTAGAAGCCTCACGTTGAACGTGACGTGATTGGATGCTCACTGCAGTGAGGCGGTGCTATGTTGATCAACCATGATGAACGTTGAAAGTTGTTAAATTTATTTATTAAAAAAAACAAAACAAAAGCATTTTGCTCAGACAAGCTAGACCGTGTTGCTTGGCAGATCTGCATTAAAGGCGTGACATACAGCGAAGCCAGACCCGCGGACATTTAGCAGAAAAATCAAATCTACATGCTTTTTCTAAACCCACAATGCCTGAAGAAGAGGGAAATGGAAATTGGACAGATGTGACTTTCAGTATTGGCGTCCATGTCAATAGAAGAGCATTTATTATTGGAAATTAAACTACAACTCTGGAAGGAGCGTACCCAAATGGATCTAATATGACAAGAAAAGAACAGATAATGGAGAATAATTTTATACATAATATACGCATACAGTATATTTAGTAAAAATAAACCTAAAATGAAATTCACTTTTATGGTAGTTATTATAATTATTATAGTTATGATAATGTCAGATTATGTTAGGCCAGTTGAGAAGGCCTTGCGGGCTTACTCAGAAGCACACGTACGCATTACTGGGCTAAACAGGCTATTTTACGGAGCATTTAAACATCAATAAACCCGCATCAGCAATTGAAAGTTATCATTATACGTGATAATGCCAGAACTTAAAATACCTAACAATAATTTTAAATTATTTGTAGATGGATAGAAGGATGTCCACAAAGTTTTATGAAGTCCACCAAGTGCCATGTCTGTGCAGCATGTTGGCGACGGATGTGGGAAGGTGGATCCAAAATGCAGAGAGGCAGGATGAGATGGGCTCAATAAAACAATTTGTTACTCAGAGAAGCTGGGTGAAACACAAAACACTAGAGCTACACGAGAGCTGGAACAAGCTCATGACAGGTGACACAAATTACACTAATGACAGACGCCAGGGAAAAACAACACGAACCCAAAAGCAAAATAAGTTAAACTCCACAAAATAAAGCCACAACAGGAAAAAAAAACCCAGGCAGAACGTGATACCAAAAGCAGGCAAGCTTTAACAAGATTGTACGCTAAATTACAAATCACACTTTAATATAAGAATCTCATTTTATTTCTTTACCACTTATTGAATGTGAACAAAATAGAATTAAAATCCATTCTTCTTTCTTTCCTCAGAAAGACTTCAATGACTGGCGTGAAAAGTTTCTGCGTTTCATTGCCAATAATGAATCATTTTGTATTGACATGGAAGCCAATGCTGAAAGTCGCGTCGGTCCAATTTCTGTTTTGTTCTTCTTCAGCCATTGTGGGTTAAAAAAAAAGGGCGAGTAGATATGAATTTTCTGCTAAATGACCACAGGTTTGGCTTTGGTGTACGCTATGCCTCGTGATTGCCGTTAGCTCAATTCAACATGTTTTTTATTTATTTATGTATTTTTTCCAATAACTTTATTTAACTACTTCCAACGTTAAACTGCATTCTCCATTCCTCCTCTTGAATATTGGCCCATCGTTCACAGGCAAAGGCCTCAAGATGGGTCAGGTTGGTGGTTTTCCGAGCCATCCTTCTCATCTTCAAGTTTCACTTCACTTTTTGATCAGATTCAGATCAGGACTCTGATTTGACCATTTTAAGACATTCACATCATGGTCCTTGTTCATTTCTTCACTACCTTGGCCGTTTGTTTGTCCTTCTGGCAAATCCAGTTGTGGCTGAAATGGAGTTTCTCAGCAGACTCCTTCAGGTTTTCGTGAAGGATTCCGACGTAATCCTCCTTTTATAATTTCCTCAACCTTAACAAGGTTTCCTGTACCACCGGAGGAGAAGCGTTCCCATAAAACTATGTTTTCACTCCCATGCCTGATAGTAGGGATGGTGTTTTTTGGCTCATAAGCATCTCCTTTTTTCTCCAGACTTACTAAGCATTCATAGGCCGAAGTAACTAACATTGCCTCCCCAGACAACAGGTTGGTTGACCAAAATCTTGAGTCATGCTGGCGGTGACCTCTGGCAAAAGCCAGTCTTTCTCGGCCACTCAATGCTTGACCTTGAGACAGTCGTCCATGCCTGTGTAAGTGATTCTATTAGGGCCTTAGTTGGTGTCTGAGGGTTGATGTTAACCTTTCAGCATACTTTCCTGGCAACTTTGAGTGAAACCTTACAATTCTTGCCATGCCCACCGAGAATTTTAACAGTGTTGAACCTCATGTGGTTGTGTATGATGCTCTTGGACGGTTGCCACAGGGATACCAAACCACCTGAAAATGGTCTAGTAACCCTTTCCCTTGCTGTGGGCGCATACAAGATTCTAACACAGGTCCTCCCACAGGTATTTTTTGTTGTCGTTTTGTTTTTTAAACATTTGTTTTAAAACATGCTTTTATTCACTTGGTGACATCTTGAAATAGCATTTAGCATCAAAATGTACACATTTGGGACATTTTTTTTTAGATATTGGCAGGGGTATGAATAATTTTGAAAATGACATTTTCTGGAAATCTATCAATAATATGACATTGAAATTAAGTGTCTTGAATAATGTATTGCTTTCATTCATTTGTTTGTTGGTCCCATATGACTCGCGAAGAAACAAAGAAAAAACAATTACTTTTGTCACAAACACAAAAAAAAAAACTTAAAGGGTATGAATACTTTTGAGAACAAGCGTATATATAACGCCTAATGGTTTACCGGCCCACTTGTATTAGATTTTCCTTCATGTGCCCCCTGAAATAAAATTAGCTTGATGCCCTGTTCTCTTGTGTAAGAGAAACAGATTAATAGATGAAAGACTTAACTTTGGCGTTTGCAAGTGCTGCAGTTCAAAGCTAATAAATGCTTGAATATCACTGAAATCTCAATATCCCCTTTACGGCATTGATGAAAAATAGATGGAACAAGCATAAAATAGGCCTCACCTGTCGGACTTTCTTGTTCAGCAGCTGCCCCCGCTCCAGTGCTAGTTATTGCAGATGCAGTAGTAGCACTAATTGTACTGCTTGTGTACTTCTTGCTGCTACTGCATCCAGTACTGCTGTCATCATCCCGCACAGTGGTGGCAGCTGATTGAATGCCAGAGTCCGAAGCGTAGTAGGTCTGTTGCCATTCAGCCACTTTCACCACACTGTCTGCCTCATTCACTGCAGAAAGAAAACTTTGTCAGATATGAGAACCTAATCATGTTGTTATCGACAAAAAAAAAAAGAGAAAATTGTAATAAAGAACATTTTTTAAAACTGTCTTTGATCTGGAGGCCAACTCACACAATTTATACACGTTATTTTTGTTATACTTCACAGATTTTCAATGAGTCCTTAACCTGTGACTGAGCATGCATACTTTAGAATGTAAATCAGTATGAAAGAGCTTACAAAATGCAGTTGAGATTTGCGGTTAGCTTGTATTTAAAAAAGCCCCAACCACACTTTAATACCACATTCAACCAAAATGACATGTTCAAAGTAGTGATGCCCATCTATCATTGTCTTTTTTTGATATCATCACAATACTACATGTCATTTGTTGTTGAGCTCGAGACACTGGGATACCAAATTAACATTCGTTTTTCAACTATTTTTCATCTCTCTGGGAACCAGAGCTGTCCCACAGGGTTCTATTCTCGGTCCAACACTTTTCACTTTACAATATTATCCATGCTATTGGCAACTCTTTCTTTCTTTGTCTGCAACTATGTTTTTTCCTCATCCCTCATTTCTTTCGATCTTGAGACAAGATTTTTTTAACATTCAAAATGCTCTGCCTAGTCTACAGCCAAACTAAATGTATGACTCCAGAAACCTCACAAAATTGAGAAATCATGCAATCCGTCCCTGTTCTACTGTACAATTCATTGCTTGCTACAAATACTTTGGAATCTGTCTTGAATTTGGTCTTGAAGTTAAAAGCAAACGTGGTTTTCACCTATTTAACTGTCCTCCCAAATTCAGATTACATTAAGATTAGATTTTGAATAACTGCTCTGCTAGCAGTCATTCTAATGCCATTGTTTAAAAAACGTTTTGAAGGATGTGTTTTTAACCTGCAATGAACCTCTTGTGTTGGTTGCACTCTGGCAAATTCAGCTATACTTGAATTTACAATTAAATATAAATCACTGCAGTGATGCCTCTGAAGTGACATGAGGGGCGGCAAGCCTTTTTTATCAAGTTGGAAGATTTGAACAAAAAGGCACGCATTAAATCGCAACAGTGAATCAACACTGATATGCGCCTACTAAATTGCATACATGGCATCCTGTGCAAGGATTGTGGGACAAAGTAAGACAAAGTGATCATAGTGGTCTGTGAGCACTGGGAAATTGACAGCACAATGAGTTTTCCATGCCAAGACTTTGAAAAGAAAGAGCAAGGAGACCGAGGAATTTGGTGTATCTGGTGGAGTAGGGGTTGTTCAATGCGTCTGTATTGATCAGTCACAAAAGTAGTACTCATGGACCACATGACCTTGCATTACACCTCAAAGATAAAACTGTTGCTATTTTGATATCATCATTATTTAATTTTATCGAAGGTGGGTAACTTACATTTTTTTTGCTGGTCCGATATTCTTCAGAGCCTCGCCCCCTCTCTGTCATTGTCAGTCCGTCATTTTTTCAAGCCAGACCAAATAGTAATCGGCAGTCCCTCAGTGTATTTTTGCATAACCTTCCGCCACCAAACACGGGCGATGTCTTCACATTGTTTTCTGGATTTGTCATTCATCAGGCGCTGGTCTATGTACTTCCATCTGCACTCATCCTAAATATTTTTTTCTGTTTTGTACTTAAAGTTAACGCCATGTCATGGATTTATGCTGCATTCACACCGAACGCGATGGCGCGTCAGGCGACGCGATGGACGTGTACGGAGCGACGCAAGACGCTGGTCGACGTGGCGCGACGCAGCGCATATTTTTGCCTGTCGCACGAAGTTAAAAAAAATTAACTTCTATTGCGTGTTGCGTTGTGACAGCCAATCAACTTTGGGTGGTTCAACGTCTCACACAGGGGGCAGGAATGAACCATGGCACCCGCTTTGCGGTCACCGGGAGCTATCCAACACGGCTAGCTGAGCTTTCAATACAAAAATGGAGCCAAGCAAGAGCACTCACCTGGCTTGTAGAATGGTGGAAAGGAGAATTTGGGACAACTGGTATGTGCAGCGTTTGCTTCCTTTTTTAACAGCTGTGCCAAGATAATGATAGTGCAGCACTGACAGCAGAGTATTTAGCACGGTATCGACCCCCCCCCCCCCCCCACACACACACACACACACACACACACACACGCACACACATTTCCTGGAATTACACTCGGGACCACACCCCACTATGAGTGAAGCTGGTTTGAGTTATTTTTCCTCATTAGATACAAAAAGGAAAAAAAAAAACTTTACTTTTGTACTATTATGATTTCATGGAGTGTGTGTAGTGAGAATAGAGTGTTCCCTCATCACATCACGCTTCACTTTTTGCTGCTTCCAGTGCTTCGTATTCTTGTTTTGAAGAGACTGTCACCTGACAGCATGTACAAAGAGAGCTGAGCCTGGCCCTTTAAGAAAACATGCATTGCATGGTGGTGATGGGCGGGCGGAATGGCGGAGTAGTGCTGGGGACTACAGGTAGCGTTACTGCGGAGAGATAGGTTGCAACGCTTGCCACGATCTGATGCACTGAATGTTGTTTAAAAAAAACACATTTTGTGCCCAAAAGAGACACATGCCTCTCCAGCCTTTATACTACTGTTGGGAGATCATTGGGAATGGGAAAGTAAGGTAGGCAAGGTTTTATGGGACACATTTCATACATTTTATTTACTTGCAATGTTGTTTAGGGGAAAAATCCTAATTTGCAAAGTTCACTTATCGCTGGAGTTTTATGGTCCTATTAAGCATGAAAAATTAGTAAACACTCAATTGATACCTGCCATGCAGATATCAGCCATAAGACAGTGTCAACTGTATTTTTTTTCCACTTAGTTGCTTAATACACACTCTTAGGTTCCTGGATAGTTATTCAAAATAATGAAAAGCATTTTTTATATTTTGCATTATTCATCTTAATATGAGAATATCCCTGTAGAAATGTATCTGTTGCACAACTGCAGTACAAATGCTGACCTGGGCAATTGTATATTATGTATGCAATTAATTTAGAACATGAATAACATTACTGTGTCACCCAACAGTCACACTTAATACACTGTAAGTGTTAAATCCAGAAGGCCTTCACACTTAGCTACAGACCCTAAAGTGACTCCTCAGTTACAACATGTAAATTATATTACCATTTTGCTATTCTGGCTCCAGATTGCACCCATAATGTGTGAGTGTACAAGTAAATTTTTTATGTTGTCATATTACTGCAAGTGGCTCAATCTGGCAGGAATCTATTTAGCAAGCAGCTTACTTCCACAGAGGCCAGTTGTATCAGACAGCCATGATTAGACACTCTTGTGGCACCAGGCTGCACTGAGCAGATTGAGAGAGGAGAGAAAATAGTGTGGTCCAAAATTATCTTTTGCATTTTCTTAACCAAAATTATATATCTGTGAATAATAATACAGATATACAGTATAAAACATGACGAATGGCAGAAGGCAAATTAGGAAGATTTAATAACATTAAAAAGCAAACAGTCAACTGATTTATTTATGAAATAATTTGGAGAAGAAAAGTCCTCTTTAATTTAACGAGAAGGTGTTACGTCCTGGCATGGTGTGAGGAGGTGTGCAAGAAGGGAGACCCAAAAGTGCAGGAAGCACTTGTAGCTCAAACAAAGATGGTTTAATGAAAACTGAGGCAGGATCAATGGGAACAAAAACGGATTGGCTGAGACACGGGGGCTGGAACATGCGGAAGAGAGAAGAGACAAATCACATTAACGAGGATAAATGTTGCCTTTCACATGCAAAATGTTTATTATAAAAGTAGCCCAAAGGTGGTTATTATCAATGTTGTTGTTTTTTTTTTTTTAAGTTACTGATACTTCTATACTTAGTTTAGGCTAATTAAGTTCATGAACTATGGAGCAGTTTTGTTTGTTTGTTGCAATGCTTTTAATTGATCAGTCTAATCACATAAAACAGGGTGTACAGTCATTGTTTTGCTTGAACCTAGCCTCCATTTTGTATACTCCCATGGTTGCGTAGGTAGGTGTACATGTAGGTAGGTGCACATTCATTGTTAGTATGTTTTGTAATACATATGTCACTTCTAGGACATTGTCCAACACAATTCAGTTAAGGTTTTAATTACACATTTTGAGTGTTTTCTAAACGAAGTTTGTGGCATCGCAAATGTAGTTACTGTACGCTATGCACCAATATGGCTACTAGAAGAACCGTTATAAAAGGTAAGTTACGCCATGGATATAATGCACAATATTACATACGTTCCACACAATACTCAATGCTAAGCAACAATCTCGAGAAGGAGGAGATTTTGAGACACATAGGCCTCGAGAAGCCTCAAATGTTCACCTCTAGTGTGTCAACACACTATGAAAAAGCCATGAAATTTCTAATCACAGAGCTTCTGTGACATCATAGCTCCGGAAATACCCAAAGACACAAGGGCGCGCAATTCAAACTGCAGAGAAAAAAATTATAATTATATTTAATGATTATACTGCTGTATATGTACAATCTCGAGCAGGGGTCCCCAAACTTCACACCATGGCCTGCTCAACGCTTGAGATTTTTACTGTGGCGAATATAAGGTGCACACAAAATATGAGCTCACCTTTAATGATACGCCAAACATACGCTGTTAGTGTCTGTTTCTTCAATATCAAACTTCGCTATAACTCACTTACACAATTATATCTTATAAAAATGTGCACAAATTATTTTGATGAAATCAATTACAACTGAATTCCAAATGCAATTCATTTCAATACAAAATATTAATTAGATGCAAATGAGTACTCATCAATGCAAAACCTTTGAATCTGCAAACATATACCAGAGGGAAATACCTGGCTCAAATTAAACTGCTAACGAGCTGAATGCATACAAGACAGCACTATACAAAATGCTCAAGATAAAAAGTAACGTTAGCTAGCAACAGTCACAAGCTGTTGGTTCAGCAAACAAACTAATTTGGGGCACGTTAGCATAAATGATAACATTCTTACAAAGAAAGTGCAACTTACAGGCACCAGATTTCACAGAGAGACAGAACAATGTGTGTGTCACCGACAGTGACTGCTCTCAATTGAAGCCACACTGTCCACCCGCACGACAAAATGTAATAAACAGAGGCCAGAGGCGGTGCCAAAAAACAAAGCACTGATGTAAAAGCACAACTCCTAAAGGATAAACCAAATCAGTTCCAAAACATTTTTTCGGGTGCAGCCCATACGGCCTGATACCAGTTGATCCGCAGACCAGCGTTTGGGGACCTCTGATCTAGCATGTTCCTTTGGTACTTTGTACTTCATCTTTTGTGCCCTCAGAGCTTCAGATTATTTATTTTTTATTTTTTATTTTTATTGCAGAGAGACACGCTGTGAACGTTTCCTGCGTGCCAAACAGACGAGTTCACTATAATCACACATACCGCTGGCAATCTTCCGACGTCAACCTACAGTACAATGGAGCTCACAGCTGACCAAACATGAGAACAGGGATGCATATATCTACTCTTGTATATAAAGCAAATTGCGATTGGACTTATTGCCAGCTAATCATAGGGTAATACAATATGGTATTTAGTTTTATGAAAACTAATGCAGACATTGTTTCCTACAAAAAATTCCTGCATGTTCATTTAGTCTTCATTAAAAGGTATTTAATAAACATTCAATAAGTATAAAGTACATTTAAGTACAATTGAGAAGACACTATTAATTGCAGTTTTGATTCGAGCTTTATCTCCAAAGTCCAATAAGTACAAAAGACAAAATTCTGGGCCTTTTTCTGACATGAAGGACCAATCTTTGAACAGATCGGAACGAAAAAAGGCACTTCTAGACAATCCAGCGCAAGATTATATAGTTACATCTTGTCAATAACTATTTCCCTATTGTTGAGTAGAATACAAAAAGAAACTTGATACAATGTAATCTGGCTTGTTTCCACCATTCAAGGGGACTCCATCTTCAACTCCCCTCGTGTGTCTGACAGATCAATCTTCCTAGAATTGTGTCGAATTGTGCCGAATAGATAATAGATAATAGATATATTTGGGAAATTACGGTATGTTCTTTAGGTTTTTGGGCACATTTTTTTGGAACTAAAAAAAAGCCTTTTTGCCCAACACCCCTCGGTCTATAAGTAAACTACAATTCCCAAACAATTATTCCAACCTGGGTAAGTCAGATGTTTTGATGGCTGTCATCAAACCAGCTGATCCACAATAACAAAAAAGAGCCTTAAGACAGTGAACATTTCATATAAAATGTCAGGCTAAAACACATGATATGTTCACTATAGTGGGGACTGCTGGTCAATCAAAGAGGAGAAGCTCATTTTCTTTTCCTTCTCTCCATACCAGATGGTCAACAACACCAGGTGACTACTTGTGAAGCAGCTACACATAGCCCCACTGCTTGATTCTTTCCCAAAGCAGATGGTGAAGGTGACTTACAAGCACGCACCTGGTCTAACTGAAGTGATTTTGACACAAACGACTCAAACATGAACTAAACTATGATGCAACATTAAGAATATACGATGTATTTATGTGAAATAGATATTGTAGCTATGGAAAGGGTCTATTCACATGCTACAATCTACTGCATTTCATCAAGATCAATTGAGAAAAAGTGGTTCAGTGGAACATTAACTTTAAACTTCTGCTAAGGTGCTGAGTCATGCATATGGATTGAAATTACATTGTCTAATGTATTTTACTTGTAAATTTACCACCAAGTTTTACAGATACCATACTTCTCAGAGTACAAGTCAACCTTGCTTATAAGTGAAAAAACGTGATCAGGGATAGGGTCTACTCTTCTAATCCTCAGTCAATCAGTCTAATCCTGACTTTAGAGGTTACATAGATCATGATTGTCCAATTAAAACATATGGTGTGTATTATTAAAATGAGGGAAATAAGGTAGTTTTACATCGTATATTAATAACATACTGTGGCGGTTATGGGGCGGGGGGCTGGTGTTACAAGACAGTGAGACAAAACTGCAAGGAAATGTACGTGTGCACGTAGACGCAAATGCTGAAACTTATGTTGAAACAATAAAATGACATGCTAAATAGCTCCTCCATTGAACCTCATGACGTATCTTCCTCTTCGTGATTCATTCAAACATCCTCATTACTCTTCCACAATTAGTCATCTTTGGACCCGTCCAACTTGTTTGAAGTTGAGGTCTTTGCAAATGATTTGCTGATCATCTTACTTGGCATACTTTCCCAAGCTTTCTTTACCTAAGTGACGGGTGTTGTGAGATCAGAGCAAGGACGGATGCTCTTTACTGTTTCTCCCCCCATCTGCCAACATCCATGCCGGCTTCAAGCACACGAAGAAGCAATTAGGAGGCGCTGGAAGTGCTTTTTTGCAATATCTGTACAAACATGCTAAAACGTATGCATACTATATTGAAAGAGGTATACATAACAATTTTAAGACTTGCAAGTTATATTACAGTGACCCCCAGGTCATGGCATCCCTGGCTTACCTTTTTTTTCATGTTACAATGTGGAATTTTTTTTACCCCATTAACATTAACAACTGTCATGACCTGTGGGGTTGGTTGTGTTTTGTTATTTTGTCTCCCTCTTGAGGCGTTTTTGGGTAATTGCTCTTACTTTCTGTTGGTGTCAAACTACCTCCGCTGCAACGCGTCACTACAATGCTGGTCTGCTATTGGTCAGCATCTCGACTCCCAAAGATAATGTTCTAATATTGGTCAGCATGATGAGGTCACGAAGATGCTGGTTTGAAATTGGTCGGCACATGGAGTCACAAAGGTGGCTGGTCTAAAGACTTGATCTCGTGTGTGAGTGCTTTCAAATATCGCATTTATTATGCATTATAGTATTTAATTCAAATTTGAATTGGTTATCCACGAGTCCCAAAATTGCTACTGATGTTAAAGACAGTAGTAAGAAGATGATTTATATGGAAACGAAGCTGGAGATAATCAAGAAATATGAAACCAGCCTAGCCTAGGCTACACTTACAAGGGAATGTGGTCATAATAAGCGCCATTCAATGGTATATAAATCCTTTATATATTTTTTATTTATGGTATGCATGTATATCATATATATGTAGCACTTACTAAACTATTTTGATAACATAGGTTTAACATAGGTTTGGATTGCCCGCCAAACCGCGAATTCGCGTTACGATCCCAACCGCGGAACAGGTTACTCTCGTAAACCGGGGTCCCACTGTATTACTTATTTTGCATTCTAATTAATGCTATTCAAAAGAGTGCCTGAGGAAAATATGATCTGTTTTGAGTTATGCCCTCCTAATATGTGGGTTGAAAATGAGGGAAGAAAAAAACTTAGACTTATACTCAGTGATATACTGTCATTTTGTTATGAATTTTATTGCAAGTCCCATAAAGGATTCCAAAATAGGTCACCCAAACATTTCCATTTATTTTTTGCCAGCCTTATTTCTTTGTCTCACCTAGTCTTTTCGGGGTAGTCCTGAGCTGCAGCTTTGATGCTTAGTTGCACCGTGAACAGATCAGCATTTTTTTATTTATTTATTTATTTTCTCAACTGCTAGCAGAGGCTTTCAAGATGTTGGAGCCATGCTGAGACAAGGAGCGATAGGATTTCACTCCCTAGGGCCCTCAGATGTTGTGCCTCAGTGACTAGCTTATTTAGGGTATGGTTTTCACCGCAGGCTGGCTGGAGTGATGCCTGATTGGTATCACCTGTAGGAGGGTAGTGGGAGAGGGGCGTAAACATCCAGTGATTACCCACATGGTGTCGTTGAACTTGGCAGCATGTACAGTAGACCATATTTTTTGGACTACAAGATGTACAGGATTATAAATTACAGTCTCAATAAAAAGGTCTATTTTTGGACATTTCCATAACAAGAGCACAATGGGTCATAAATGTGCAACGACTTACAAAGCACATTACTGCACATTATTCTCCTGAACATAACTGATGATTAAATGAAAATTATTTACCGTATATTCCGCACTATAAGGCGCACCCAAAAGCCAGATTTTTTTTTTTTTTTTTTTATAAAGCTGACGGTGCGCCTCATAATCCGGTGCGCCTTATATATGGATCAGATCATGTGCTGACTGCATAAACTATAGTTTATGTCAAAAAATCCAGTTCAAACCGACCTGGCCCGAGGGTATTAAAGCCGACTAGGCCCAGCGCGATTCATTAACTTGATTTGCAGGCCCAACATGTTTTTTTTTGTGTTTTTTTGAGGACATAAGCGTGTGTGACTCCACACTCATGTTTCTCGTTTAAATTTCCCTGACTTTTGTTTATTTGTAACTTCATTGTTCTCCATACCAAAATAGCAGGTATATCATGCATGCCGAGGAAAAAACTAAAAAGACAGCGGTGCCAGGCCTTCACCCACGCTTGGCTCCCCACTCATACCATTGCATGTCTTTCGTTTGAATTTCCCTGACTTTCGTTTATTCATAACTTCTTTGTGCTCCATATCGAAATAGCGGGTCAAAAATATCATGCATGCCGAGGAAAAAATTAAAAAGACTGCTGAGCCACGCCTTCAACCGCGCTTGGCTCCTCACTCATACCGTTGCGTGTTTCTCGTTTAAATTTCCCTGACTTTCGTTTAGCCGTAACTTCTTTGTGCTCCATAACGAAATAGTGGGTTAATATCATGCATGCATGCATGCCGAGGAATAAATTAAAAAGATGGCGCCTTCACCCACGCTTGGCTCCTCACTCATACCGTTGCATGTTTTTCGTTTAAATTTCCCTGACTTTCGTTTATTCATAACTTCTTTGTGCTCCATATCAAAATAGCAGGTCAAAAATAAATCATGCATGCCGAGGAAAAAATTAAAAATACGGCTGCGCCACGCCTTCACCCGCGTTTGGCTCCTCACTCATACCATTGTATGTTTCCTGTTTAAATTTCCCTGACATTCGTTTATTTGTAAATTCTTTGTGCTCCATAACGAAATAGCTGGGCAAAAGTATGTAATGCATGCCGAGGAGAATTTCAAAAGGATTGTGGTGCCGCGCATTCACAAGTGCATGACTTGATCTGGATCTATTGTGTGCTCTGTGGCTCCTGTTTAGTAGTTAAATAGTAATTACCAATAACGCATTCTCTGTTTTATCTGTTTTTTTTTAATAGCAAATATTTCTTAGTATAATATTCATACAAGGGTTGTATTCTGTGAATAAAGTTTATATTCTATTAATAAAGTTTGATGACTTTCCTGATTTTAATACATTGCCTTTAGTGAAGCACCATCTAGTAGCGGCATAACGCAACTCTAGTGGATACATAATGCAACCCCAACCGGTACTATGGTTTCAACTCTGTGCGCCTTATAACCTGGTGCACCTTATAGTGCGGAAAATACGGTAATTTCTATCTTTCATTAGGACATTACTTTATTTGGCATAATCTTCTCTGGTACTCAAACGTACAAAATATGTTGCCTCGAAAGAAATACGATACATAAATATTCTCCAGAAACTGAACCTACCTTTGTCAGATATTGCTTGTAATGTTTACCACATAGTGTGGCTGTGCCACAAGTTATTGATTACACCATCAAACTCATTGCGCAGAGGTGGGCTGTTCATTGTCACTGACGTTTTGCTGACGAATCACCGAATGATGAAAACGATGGATTAAGAACGTTGAAATGGTCAACAACTGTCAATTGTCACTGATGGTAATGGTTTATCACTTCACCAAATTATATGTTGCCTACGTTAAAGAAATGTTTAACTTTAGCTTTATACTTAGGAGTATAAAAAGGAAACAGTCTAAATAGGCAGGAGGCACGCATACATACACTCACCCTGGAATAGCAGGCTGACTACTAGAGTGTTAGTATGCAGCCGCTACTATTAAGAGAGAAATTATCCTTAATTTTTGCACTGAGCAACACTTGCACCTCATTAGCCCCTTTAACACCACAGGAACTCTTCTGCTGTACCCTGGGAGCCGAGTTCCTCTTTCCGTTCACATCAAAAAAACATTCCGGGTCAAAGCGTCTACCAGGAACCTTCTAAGAGCCTGTTGCATAGAGAGAGAAAGTGTGGCTGATCGTGTGCGCGAGAGAGAGAGAGAGAGAGAGAGAGAGAGAGAGAGAGAGAGAGAGAGAGAGAGAGAGAGAGAGGAAGGAGGAGAATTTGGAGTTAAAAGGGGGCATGCGCAGAGAGTGATTGTCTGAGTAAAACGTGTTGACACGCACAAAGTCTGTTTAAGTGCTATGCTGTTCATGGTTGTATTAACAAAAATAAAAATGCCTTTTGAGACCGACGCTGCATCCCCGCTGCCATTTGTGCCGATTGCGAGCACCGCTTTGATCCGTCCTGCGAGGGCTTTTCACCCCAACGGGCAAATCCGGCCCTGGAAATGAGGTTTCCCCCGTATCCTGTGTCTACGGCCACCGTGTGAACAAGAACAGATAACAAGCCTAATTGCGACTAGGGTCTTCGGCTACATACCTGGGTAGCTCGAGGGGGGTGTGTTGTGCTAATTAACTAGCTGATTGGTTGGTTAAACTTGGGGGGTATGTTGTTCAAGCATCAGCAGCCGCCATTATGCTTCATTTTCACCGTAGCCAGTTTAATATTTTGAAATAATGGAAGGAGAGATCATTGATAGGTGGGTGGGTGCTCTGGAGCGGACTCTGAATATTTATAGGAAAGAGGACATCCAATGCCAATTTGCTACAACTAGGCGAAAAGCCGAGTCGCTGACAGCCACCATAAACTTTAAATAAGATATTTAAAAAACACTCGAACAGAACACCGACAAACAGATTTACGCCCCTGCGATCTGGATCAGAAACCTGTTAGAGTTGGTGGTCAGTCCGTGAATTCTTTTCATCGTTTTTTGTCGTGGGAGACGCGGAAGTGCCCGTCGAAGGTGCTTCTGTCGGCAACGTTGTCCCCTTTCTACTTCTCGTTGTTGAAGCAAACTAGCATTGGAAATCCCAGTCCCCCCCAAATACAAGTTTAGACACAGCTTAGTCACAGATGGAAGTGCTCACCAGCCTTTACCAAGCGCTTCCTGAGCATTCCAACATGCCCTCCACAAAGCAAACCCCCCCCAAAATCACATGGATCATGCAGCAAGTGCAGTGAGTTTCATGTCCGACTGAAGCAGACTGCTGGTGACCAGTCTGTCGCGTGCACTTCCCTATAAGCGCCGCATCTCAAAGCATATGCAGGAGGAACCTCTCAGTTACACAGAAGCGCCTTAGTTGTGCGTTTTCACGCAAGCTTTACACGATGCAAGCCCCGGAAAAGAGGATGGATCCATACCCGCTGATTGTTGTCAGTGCACATAGTCCTTTTCACCCTTTCACCTTTTCATGAACCCAACTACATACAGTACTTCACATACTCTTGCTCAGTGCATTCATTGTACAGACACTACGGTAAAAGCAATGTTTGGATTTAAGTATTAAGACATTTTTGTGTTATTTTGCTTTTTAAACATGATTTGAATTAGTGAAGCGTTCTGGGATGACTTTCCATTCAAGTCACCAATGTGCACATCAAAGTATCTCGCTTTGATTGAATGCAAGATAGAAGCTTTTTACTTATAGTGTATGTGACAGATGACACATGCTCAAATGATTTTTTTTTTCTGTAACATCATTTAAAATGAGTTTTCAAGTGGTTAAGAAAGTGGATGGTTGGATGGTCAATGATGCTCCCAAGGGGACGTGATTACTAATTGTAGTCTAGTCCCAACGGCACACTGTTTGAGGTCTGTGCTCCCTAGAGCACATGATTGCTTATTGCAGTTTAGCACCGAGAAGCACACAATAGCATTGATGTGTGTGATTATGGAAAATTTAATTTGCTTCGAGTTTACTACTAAGCCTATTTAGTTTGGATGATTGTATGAAGTGAAGGCCATGCTGTAAAGAGTTTGGTACTTTTATTTCTGAGGTTTTGGGTTTTTTTTATGACGGGGGGAGACAGTGATTCTTCAACAATTCAAATTTTCGGCATGAAAAAATGGCAGACCGACGATGACGTAAGTGGGAAGCGGGGCACCCTTGACTGATGATTGACAGACCGGTAAAAAAAAAAGTGAACTTGCTAAGGCATCAGACAAGTGACTCTTATAGGAAAGAAGCTGGCGGAGATATGAGAGCGTTCCCAGTTCACGCCTTGCATACTTTAAACCCTTTCACTACTGATTTTTTTTACCCCCCCCCAAAAAAAAAAAAAAAAATCCCATGGCATATATTACTCGTTTTAAATCTAAGATACATGGAAAATTGTTTCAAAAATTCCCATTTCCATATATTAAGATACACGCCCTGTTCTTTTTTGTCCCATCAGTATTTAATAATAATAATGTGCCAGAGAAGTGAAAACTCAATCACCAAATGTTTATAATACATAGTAATCATTGTAATACAGAGTAACACACATATATAGCACATATTATCAATATATTTCCGCAAAACTAGATGATTAATTCACAACACAGGCTACCTTGTTGACAGCGGGCCTAGCACTGGCTTGTTGTGTATGGAAACGTTCTGAAATGCCACTAGAATTTGTAGATAGGTGTGTCATGAACCACTGGGATGTCATTTCATCTTATTCCTACCATTCCTATACCGACTGCCATTTTTTCAAAAGCGCAGGAGTGAAAGGGTTCAATTTTCTATGCGCCTCCCCCCTTCTGTGCTCATGAAGGTTTCATGAAGGTATATCATATTATCATATTAGATGTTTTAAATGATTTCTGCTCAAGTCACTGACAATGTATGTTGAGCGTCACCAATTTGGATGATTTGTGCTGATGTAAGGACAAGGCAAGGCACACACCTGGCCTATATCGGCTCCCCAACTCCCCAATGGCCATGTTCCCCCTCTACATTACACTAAACTGATAGCTGGATGTCAACATTGTATCAGTTGCATAAATTGGTAAAAATGCTAAGCATCAACCCACATTTTCTTCACACAGAATGAATATTTCTGCTTTTGGGACTTACTTTGCATGGACATCATCTCTGTCCACTTGTACTTCTCCTTTCACTAAGATCTGACCTGTAATAAAAAAACAAACAAGCAATGAGTGCACTCGATGTAATGTATCGATGCATTAACTCTCAGTCTCTCATGTTTCCCAACAGATTTATAGGATTTTGACTGATATTTCAAGGCCCACAATAAGTTGTGTATTTTGTGGCATTACAAGCATCACGTTTGCGTCACGCAATATCATGCGATCTACCAATGCTACTGTTGCCAATGGCGTGCAATCGACCCAGAATAATTTTGCAGTCGATCTACTGAGCACCCCTGTTTCCTTTTACTGTTTACTTTTTTTTTAATTAGGTCTAATTGTCAGTGTTCAGTTTGGTAAAGAGTAAAAATTCTGAAGCAAACAATTCAGAACTGTGGCATTTTATTACTTCTACAAGAAGGAGTAAATACAAAATCAGTGATAAAAAAAAATGTTTGTACAACAACAGAAAAGAGTTTCAAAGGCCTCATCCAACAACATGTTGTTGTTTGTATTCAAGCTATAAATTTTTGCTCCAGGTTGTTTCAGACTGATAAATAGTCCTCATCTGATTTATAAAAAGGCCTTAAATGAGTTTTGCATTTATCAAATTACAGTAGGAGTATATTCATAATTTCAGATGTTTGGCCTTTTAAAGGGAGCTGTTCACAAAAAGCTGTGCAAAAGAATGGCTCTTTATGTGTGTTTTTTGTTTTTTTTTGCATATAAGTATTATAAAACATCTTTATAAATACTCGTTTTCCAGTATTCAAAGTTGAAGAGCCATTTTCAAGTCTCTTCCGATAGCGGTTATTGTAAACTGAATTACAAATGTGCTTTTGCATGTGGTATTGTCTCTGATTTGTTGTTTTTCCATGAGCGTAACAGTTTTTGTATCAAATTCGAGGCTGGGGCCAGAAACAGCAGGGTTTTTTTTTTTTTTTTAAAAACATCTCATAATCATGTATTACTATTAACAAATATATTTTAAAAAATCATGATGCTGAATATATATTCAGCAGAAGGTGCCTGAACAACATAGTACTACAATAAAGACAACGTAATACCTGGACAAACCATAAACAATCACAAAAAAAATTCATGCTGAGGAGGGCAAAAAAGATGAACTTGGACATATCTTTCTCATAAACATTTCTAGATTTTGGCCACAATGCGATTCAAACAGGGTGGCCTCACAGGTCAGAGGTCTCAAGTTCAAGTCTCACTTGCCCAGGCCTTCCTGTGTAAAGGTTGCATGTTCTCCATGTGCTCGCGTGGGTCTTCTCCTGGCACTTCAGTCTCCTCCCACATTTCAAAAACATGCATGGTAGGTATATTGGACACTCCAAATTGCCCTAAGGTGTTATTGTGAGTCTGAATAGTTAGTTGTCTCTGTGTGCTCTGTGATCGGCTGGCACCCAGCCCAGAGTGTCCCTCACCTACTGCCCGAGGACGACCCCAGTGAGGATGAGCGGCTAAAGAAATTGGATGGATGGATTGATGGATGGATGGATGGGATTCAATCCAATGTGCCTCAAAAGCCCAAGTTATTACAGATGAACTGTTTCCACCCTGTATGTTACTGTGACTAAATGACTTCCTGTCACACAGTAGTTTTTCAAAGTGTCTTCTACCCACACAGCAAACTCCTTCCTGGTAATGTATGGTGTGGCCTCCTGAGAAGACACTTTGAGTGGTGCAAATTGCTTTGCAGCTTCATTTATGCCTCTGCAAATCTGAGCCTCAACCTAATTAAACATGAACAGATGGGGGATTTAAAATGTCATGGAAATTTTGCTACCAATTGCTTGGTGGAGCATTTCCCTAGCTTGTGTTAAACCACTGGTCTCATGGGTCAACGATCAGAAGATTTATTGAAGACATTTGGGTTAAAGCAGGTCAGGTTAAAAAAAATCCACTGGCAAAACCTGACAGTACACAGAAACTGTACACCTCTGCTCTTTATGTCCTTCATGTATTCCCATCTGAGGTATACTTGACAAGGCACTTGAATTCCTGGATATAGCAAGGCAATGTTATTTATATGGCACATTTCATACACAAAGTAACTCAACGTGCCTCACTCAAACAAACGCAAAACATCAAAAAGCATTGATAAACACACCAAATAAAGATAATGGAAAAACAAAGAAACAACAACAAGTTAGCTTATTAAAATGACTAAAGCTTATTCAAAATTACAAAAAGCAGCCACTCACTTCTCTGGTCTTGCTGTGGTTACTGTTATGTACAGTAGATTAGCAACATTTGTTAAGATCGGCCAAGACATCCAGTCGTAAAACTCATCTCCAGTGTCACAAATGTTGACAGTAACATTGTCACGGTGGGGCCTGCCGGTTCGAGGAGGTGCGGGATGCGGGAAAGGCGGAACCAATAAAATGCAGGACAGACTGGGGTAGGCTCAAGTGGGGGTGATTTAATGACAAAAAAAAAAGGCTGGGTTGAAAGAAACGGAAAATACAAAGTACAAACAAAATCGCTAAACTGAAACTTACTGGGGGCAACAAGGAACGGGAGGCAGCACGGAAAGGATAGGATCAGGGCAGCGCGAGGCAAGACAGCGAGGGGAAGACATACAACAAGGACTAGGCAAATAAACAATGACCCGACAAGAAGCGGATGCAAACTGGGAACTTAAATAGACTACACACTTAACGAGAAGACACGACACAGCTGGGGGAGAGACGAAAGGCAGGGGAAGCTGATTGGATGACAAGAAGGCAGGTAAACAGGCAGGTGGACAAGATCAAACTAATGAGACACCGACAGCAAAAGGAGATGCAGGGGGAAAAAAAAACTTGAAACTAGAACTTAGGAACATGAACAAAACCCAAAGAAAACAACAACCCCAACCACACATGACAAACATTTGGAGTAAGTATTAAATGTCAACACAAAAACACAGTTTTCAGAATTAGTCTGAAACTATTATCTGTTATGGCAACATTGTACATTTTTGTCTAGGTTGTACAGCCTGAAGTGACAGTATTCAGATTTTTTTTTTTGCCCTAATCCAACCTGTATCTGATCTTTTAAAGGCAGTGTGAAAAACCAAATCAACATATCTGATTTTTTCGAATGGGACCCTGGCCACTAAGGTATGTGGTACTAAATCCGATACATATCCAATCTTTTGACATGTGACTTCAATTTGAACGACCAGGTCACATTCACCCAATTTGCACGTAACAAACATCATAACAAACGTGATAACAAACGTCATAATTCTGTGCTCAAAAGGGCGCAAGCAGCTTGCAAAAAAACAAAACAATAGCTGCTTATGCAAAGACAATTCAATGAAGGGACAGCATGGTGTATTTTGTCTATCTCTTTCTCTGTTGCACTTTACATTTTTTAATCAAATTTATTTATTGTTACTTTTTATCATTTTTTTATGGCATGTAAGACATTGTAAACGGCTATAGAAAATGGCTGGATGGAAGGATATTCTGTTGCGAGCGCCTAGGAGAGGAATAGAACATTGTATTCATTCAGTCATTCATTTAAAGTGCATTTATCCAAATATTGATGTGATTTAATGCTATTTTCAGATATTGATGTGAGCATTCATAGGGGTGCATGTGAATTTTCCATGTGATTGGTTGTCAATTTCTGACGTTGACAGATGGAGCGCTTTTTCATATTTAAGATGTTTCCTTGCTTAATGCGAGGTTACACTAAGGAGTGCTACACTTTTATACTATCTGAGTATTTCCCATACAAAATGGCCTTTTGATCATTGGTTCAATGGCAGTGAATGATTTTTATTTATTTATTCAATTATTTATTTTAATCACTGAAGTTCATTTTCAGAGATGACAGTATGTGTATTAGTTCATTTAAGTACATCAAAATGTGACCCGTGCAAAGAGATGCATTTTGCTTGACAGCACAGTTTGAGAGGCATTTCACCACTTGTACCTGCTTTGTGACTTAGGTGCAATATGTTTGCTCCATGTTTAAAGGTTCACAGTATGAAAAAGGTGGACAAAAGTGAATCCAGCCCAAAGTTTTAACCTCACATCTAAAGCCATATAAACCCCCTTCAATGTTGTTGAACAACAAACTATTCACAATTTTGGCCAGCTCTTTACAGTGCGCAATATAGCACAGTAATAACATATCAAAAGCAAAAGCATGGAAAAATCAGCATCATTATGTGCAGTAAAACCTCTTGGAACCCCCTGCAACCGCGAAGTGCCAGAGTTTTCTTGTTTGCTGGGTGCACAACAGGGTTTTGATTATAGTGTTCGTGCTTGAGCAAACTCTCAAAGTAATTGCACTAGTCAGCTTTAAAACTCGAGTGTGAGCACAGTCTAAATACTGATAGCTGTGAAAGTAAGTGTAAACTGTTTCTGTGTCAGTTTGCGGATTGAATGGTGATCTTTTCTGAGTGTAGCCTGTGAACTTGAGGGGGGCACCAGTAGGCACAAGCAGCAAAAGCTACGCAATAAATTCTATTTCAATTCAAGTACACAATCCTTTTTTGTTTTTATCCATAACTTTACAAATTATGAATACAAGCTTTACACACCAGCAATACACTCCATAGCTGTTCATTTCTTGAATAGAAAGGATGCACGATGCATCTTTCATCTTAGCAAACTTGTCCAAAACACATTTATCAAAGGCCAAACAGCCATGACTGAGTTCATTTTCAATGGAGAGCATAAAGTCACTAGTGCTTTGAATTTTTGGTGGCCCATTGTGCTTCTTGTAAATGTCTTGATCCTTTTTAGTATTGAAAAGTATTTTTCTGGCTCAATTGTTGTCATTTGAGTTTTGATGATAATTTTGAGCATTGACACAGTTTCAGATCCTGCATCCTGTAGGTTGCAACCCTAACCCTAACTGCAGCAGAGACAGCGTGTTGCCAGTATGCAACTCTTGAGTGACAGAACAGCAGATTTTGGTTGCACATTCAAATTTAGCACATGGATATGATTTGCTGAACTTACCACTAGCTGTGTTGCTCTAAGGTGATGACTTTTGCAAAATCTCTGCTCCACTTGAGTGAAGCATGGTATCACAAGCTTTCTCCATAACAGCAGCAGTTTGTTTACCTACGCGTCCTCGGCACTGCCTCTTTCTCTAGAAAGATGTCATCCACTTTTCTTAGTCATGTCGATCTTTGAATCCCATTGTAGTCCATGTAGTGTCAAGCAATTTTCTATTCACACATGCAGTTAGCCACATTCCTGTTGAGCCATTCAGAGTTGAAGGTGCTGATTTTGTTCTTTCTTGCTTGGACAAAGTTAAAATCCACCAGCTAAATGTATAATTTCTAATTTTTGCCCAAGCAGCAAAGTGCTAAATTTAGTCTTTAATAAAGTATCTATATCCTTGATATTAATAAGTTGCTTTTATTGTCCTTTAGGTTGCAATGCAAACTGAGCTAGCTTGCTGCCGCTGTACGGCAAAACTGAACAAGCTTGTTTGTTCTTGAGTCTGATGTATGTCACTCCAATATAATAATTGACTGATTTCAGCCTTAGGACTACATTGACCAGTCCCCATGGCCGTCTACCAAGAGTGGTTGTCATTTAAACAAACGCACAATTTGAAATTGTGTTTGGGTTTCGGAAAAGCCTTTGGATTATGCAAAATGTTTACAACGGAATTGCCTTGGTAACATAATTGGTAGTCATAATCATTGTTATTATTATTCAAGATAAAATATTATTTATAGATTATTACTCTATAAAGAGAAGGCAATTATTTTGAGCCTGCATAGTGCTCCACCAGTGTGCACTAGTGGGGCCAAGCCTAGGAGCCAAGTGCAGTGACACCACTGATAGTTAATAAGATAAGAAGTATAGAATATTGCTGAATGGGAAGAAAAAAAAAAACTTCCTAAGTGGAAGTGCTATTATATTTTGAAGGTAGTCAAAAGTACATTCATACTCTATGTGCAAGTTAGAGTATGCTTCTTTAAGGGGAAAAATCAAATCTGTGAGCTTAATGTTCAATGTTCATATTTTGTTTGTCATAAATTTACTGAGAAATACCTTTTCTTTTTCAATTGGGCTACAGTTTTTCCACATATCATTTCGGTACTATTAAATGACAATGCATCTTGTTCTACCTTTTTTTTCATTTTTGTTTCATCTTACTTTATACTGTAAAAGCAATACAGTTTATAGTTAGCTTAAAAATAGCAGTGGTCTACATGTTATTTTTAAGGAAAAAGGCACGCTCCTTACAAATCAAAGCTTAATAAATGTTAAAAAAAAAACTCCCTTTGTTATCGTGTTGCAAAGACGACCCACATAGAGTAATATGATTCTTTGCACTTCTATAAATTGAAGCAGAAATAATTTTTAATTACCGTAATTTGTAATACGGTAACACGTGATGGATACAAGTCTGTGAGCGCTCACAAGCCATGAAGCTCCGCGTCTTGCTACTTTATTTCAATTTAGTGGAGTGAGCTTCATGAATATGAAGAGTCAAACTAAAAGTAAAACCTATATAAGCATTAGCCATTACTAAACAAAAAATGCTACACAAACAGCTATTGCGATGCTAAACAAGCATGGTCGCATAATAAGCATATGCTAATTTGATCTTTGGCAAGAGTATGATGCATATAAAAGGTGTTTAAAGCTACCAAGTTTCAACACCATGTGGCAACAACGATGTCCAAAAGACATAAAAACACACTTAAAGTGATTGCTTTCGAAGAGTCCAGAATAAGAGTCACCTGAATGAGCACAACTTACATGCTATCCTGAACACACAGCGACTTCCTGACTGCACCTCCAAAATAAAGCTGACAACGGATGCTGCCTGCATAAACAAATATGTGTGTTTGTAAACTCAATAATGCCATACCTAGCGCAAAATATCAGTATTCTTACATCTCCAAAACAGTATATTTTGAGGTTTTTTGCTGTAATTTGATTTATTTGAGGAGTTGTGAGAAGGCTTATTTTTATACAGTATGAATAAAGTTTGACTGACTTACTGTAGCTGATTATTTTCAATACATTCTCTTTAGTGCAGCTCCATCAAGTAGATGCATAATGCAACTCCATCTAGTAGATGCATAGTGCCACCCCAGCCACTACTGTATTTTCTATTCTATGTGCACTTTATTATCCAGCGCGCCTTACATATCATATTTTTTAAAAAAAATAGACCATTCATTGAAGTGGTGCGTTATAGTGCGGAAAATACGGTAATTGAATTGAAGTGTTTTGAATTGAAAATCGTTGCTAATCTAAAATTGATTCTGAATCGAATCGGAGACCCCAAAATCGGAATTGAATCGAATCTTAAGGCAGCCAAAGATTCCCACCCCTATTTAATACAGTAAGTTAAGATTTAAGTAAATATGTGTTCTGCAGTAGTTTGACATCTGAGGAGTGCCCGTGGCAAGCGCATTTTAAGATAACTCGTCTATCTGGCATTCAAAGAACCTTCACGGCGCGTCTCTTCACAATAAGTATAGCTTTTTTTTTCTTTATTAATCAAAAAAAAAAAAAAAATCCATGATGCACCAAGGGTGCGATAGAGGAGGTGCAGGGATCACTGTAATATAAAGCGTGAACACCATATATGGTTGGAGACACTTGTCACCATATTCAATATTTGCATTTGATAGATTGAAAGTGGTTGATTAACAAGAACATATTCAATAAAGAATTGATACGACGCCTTTGTCAAGGACCATCGACCCATCAATTTTCTACACCATTTATTTTGCTCAGGGGAACTGGAGATGAGCACATTCGACTTGAGACAAATAGGCTGACTACACCCTGAACGACGTCGTCACTCAATCACAGGGCACATACAGAGACAACCTTTTACACTAACTTTCACACAGTATTCAGATTGATGAACCATGACACCTTCTGTGAAGATCCAGTCAACCTCGAAATTGTAACGATTGCTGGGGCAGAACAAATGTTGTAGCGTGTGCGCATCCCTGCTTTTGGCCACACGGCAGAGACCAAATCCTGGGTTTCACTGTCTTTATGGGGATCTCTCGCACTTGGGACCATTTTGGTGGACCCCAAGAGTTAAGCTGGTATTGCTGCTGGCTCTTCTAAAAACCACATCATCCTTCTCACTATGTATGTAATATCATCAGATATTACAGAAGAGGTGCCAAATAAGCAAAGATCAAGCACAAACATATGATCTGTACAACTAAATAATTTCCAAAACATTATTTCAGGTGCAGTCCACGCGGCCCGGTACCAGTTGATCCACGGACCGGTACCGATCCGCCAACTGGTGGTTGGGGAACCTTGTGAAAACGTAACAAATATATTGTCATGTGATTGGATCGGATGAATAAAGCAATACTGGCTCTGTCAGTTTTAACTTTCAAAAGGCACAAAAGACAAACTTCCATTATATAAAAAATTCCCATAACATGCAAATTAAATGAATGAGGCAATATTATTCAAGGCACCATCAGTATATTTTCTGAGGGAAATTGCAAAATTTTTCTTGAGGGAGATAAATATTTGCATTTTTAAAATCGGTCATTCGATTAAAATATTGTATATATATTATATATATTAATATATTATTAAAATATTGTAAAACATCATTAAAAATTAAATTGATTGTTATTTGTTAATATCTGGGGGGAACACAGTCCATATAAGCAACTGACAGAATCATCTATGGCCATATGATGTCCCCACTACAATAGGAAAAATCTGTTTGTGTGCGTGCGTGTGTGTGGATCTTGCCAGTATTGATCTAAAATCTATCAATGTACTGGACAAATGTGCTGCTGTAAATCTGTAAGACTCATGAATCATTTTGATGTGTGCAGAGAGGAAGGGAGTCAATGCACAGCTTCAGTGTGAATGAACAGATTGACAGCCTATTCAATAGCAACAACAGTAATAATGACAATAATAATGACTTTGTTATACTTCTTTGTTGGCCTAAAACACATGCATTGTGCTCACATAAGTTGTTCTGACTTTCGTGTTCATCCTTTCATTGTTGTTTTCAATACCATTTGTTTTTATTGGGCCACTGGAAAGAAAGTAGCAAGTATGGCATGTTCCCCGCTCATCCTGTGTTCTCCTCCCGTAAGGAGGGGGTGGGGTCACCGGCAGCACACCTGTGGCCTCTTGCCATCTCGGTTATTCCTTCGCCAAGCTCCTTTGCAGTCTAGTTAAGTTCCCAGCTTTCCGGTTCTGCGCGTCCTCCTGTTTCGGATGATTTTTGGTTGGTACTTTTCTAGCCTGGGTTTTTATGCTCTCACGATTTTTTGCGGTACTTTGTTTCAGTCACTCTCCTATGAACCCCTTTCCCTCCTGTTCCCTTTTGGACTCTTGATACAGACACATTTGTCTTGCTTTATTTTTCACCTTGTGATTTCTTTTGTACTTTGTGCTTTTTGACCAGTTTTGTTCCACGCGTGGTGTGTGCCTTTTGGTAATAAACTGACTTTGATTGTGTGTCTGGTTGGCGTCTTTACTCGCTCGCAGTAATTTGTGACAAATCCCAAGGAGAACATGCAAATTCACTGGAGGGCATAGCATAACTATGGCATATCTCTATAATGTTGGTCAATTCTAGTATTGGGCTGATAACTGTCGATAGTTAATTTTAAATTGATTTTTCAAAATATGTGTATACGTGTAATGGTTTTGTGTTAAATGTCTGTTATTATAACAAAAGCTGTATTATATATTTTGTTAAAAAAAAACTGTTGTATAACCTAGAAAAATGGCTACCAAGAAAAGCGATACCGTGACATTTTTGCTCAAGGTTATCATACCGTCAGATTCTGATATCGCCCCATGACTAGTTCACTCGAAGATGATTTTTTTTTTCTTTTCAATGCATTTTTCTCGCGTACTTGGAGGATTACATCGAGTACTATTGTGTACAAAACAACAGTGTAGAGCAGTAAATTTCAAAGTGTAGGTTGATGCAGGTTCATTCCACTGCAGGGGTGCCAAATTCATTTTTGTCATGGGCCACATCATAGTTATGGTTTTTCTCAGATGTCTGTAACTTCAACTCACCATAATGTTTCATAAAAAAAAAAAAAATCAAGTGGATGATTACGCACATTGTTAACAAATGAAATGTTTGCCTGCTGATGATCAGGCTGACAGACATAAGAAACTGAATGGTAAATGGCCCACTTAATATAAAAAGTAAATTAACTGTGAGACATTTAAGATTACATTTAATTTGCAACAGTAATGACCAAAAATTGACAATATGCAAACTTTACTAAATCTGTTTTACATTATTACTAAATTACAATTATGAAATATATTTACAGTAATCTTTCTTATTGTGGTGGCCAGTTCATGATGTTTCTACAAATTATAATGTGGAATTTTTTTCAGCTTTCCTTTGCTTCAATTGTTTTTGAGTTTCTGTTTCAGACTTAGGACTATTGGGAATTTTAAGTGTTGGTGGTTGTCTCATGAACGTGTCTGTGATTTCAACACATTTGAGACAGGTGATTGAGAAACCTGCCTATTTTACAAGGAGGCAGTTATATCTCAGTTTTCAACATGCACACACACAGCACTATGCTTTCTTGCACAGTGCACAGCTCCGGGCGGTCTTGGTAAATTGGTAATCTAAATGCAGTGTGTTAAATTGTCCAAGCAACATGTTTGATGTGATCGGGATACCCAAGTGTAATTCATTGTATACAGTAATGTACTGATGTTACTGGGAGTTGTTTTTTTTTTTTTTTTTCTTGGTGGTCCTAGACTGAGTGTTTGTCAACTATCTTGTTATTAACTTCTCATTATACTGAAAATGTATACATCAATCTTTCATCAGTTCAATCTTTTTTGTTTTTGTTTTTTTGGTTAATCGTCTTGGGACCTGTCACACTTAGATGGGCACTAACTTTTCATCCGCTATTCTATTAGCCATGACGAAATAATCAAAGCGCTCCGTGTATGAGCTCCATTGCTATGCGCTCTATCAAAGCGAACGATAGAGCCAACAACTCCAACCATTTCAAGACACAAACTACGGGTAGCATTACAGCTCAAAATATACCACAATTATCACCCAACGTGGGCTGACTTTGAAAATGTCCTAACTTCATCAAATATAAATATATACAGTGGACCGCTGGGTTACAGCGTCCCTGGCTTATGTTTTTTTATTACATTACGATGTGGAATACTGAATTGTTTTGTTCCCTCTTTAAGGCATTTATCCCGCTTTACGATTAACATCAACACCTGTCATGACCTGTAGGGTTTGGTTGTCTTTGTTGTTTTGCCTCCGTCTTGAGGTGTTTTTAGGTAATTGCTCTTTCTGTTGGCGTCAAACTGCCTCCACTGCAACGCGTCACTACAATGCTGGTCTGATATTTGTTGGTGTCTCGACTCTCTGAGATACTGGTCTACTATTGGACAGCGTGGTGGTGTCACAAAGATACTGGTCTGCTATTGGTCGGCGCATGAGGTCACAAAGATGGCGGCCTAAAGACTTGATCTCGTGTGAGAGTGCTTTTAGTAATCGTATTTATTATGCATTTTGGTGCTAATTCAAACTTTGGTGCAAATTCAAACTTGAATCAATCTGTCGCAATCTCGCAGTGGCCGAGACCGTGCTGACAATTATTATTGTGCTGACAATGCTGCTCGTTACCTTAGCTCAATAGGACCGGCGGAAATCTTAGAGCAGGACGCTTTCAATGACTGTGCCCACTATCTGCAGACTAGACTGAGGAGTAGACCTCTGCGGCAGAGGCTCCACCGAACCCCTGAGACCGATTTACCGAACCCCTAGGGTTCGATCGAACCCAGGTTAAGAACCACTATGTTAAGAGAAGTAAGAAGATGATTTATATGGAAATGAAACGTAAAAAATGTACTAAAATTGTAAAAATGCAATAATTGCAAAAGTAACTACGCTGTATGTTTATTTATGAAATTGCAGTAGGCATATTTAATTATGTCATAATTAGAGTATCATGACTTTTGAAAACTTCTGCATAATGGGAGTCCATGCTAAGCCAATCATTGAAGTAATTGAAAGGCTTAAAAATGTCATATGTTGGCCGCAGGCGCCACCCAGTAGTTTTGGGTGTCATCACAAAATATTCTATTGCGCCCCAATCACGAGTTGCCCTTGAAGGGATTAATGCAAAAATCGGGGCAAATGCATGAGAAAACATCGGCTTTTCAAGATGTCTCAAATTGAAAATATTTTCAATTCTAAATGACAGCAAATGAGCGAATGGGCTAAATTTGATATGTGCAGGGTGTGCTGCATATTTAAAAGTCGTCATGTTTTGACGATTTATGCAATATTTTTGCCTGGTAATGTCTCTTTTTTGTTTGCTTTTCCTTTGATAACACACATCAGAAACATCAACAAGCCCGAGTTGGGTCAAACTTTCCCCGAGGAGTTAAAGTGAACTTTCTCATTTACATTTTTGGTTGAAAGTATTTTTTACAGTGATCCAACTAATCTCATCAAATGCAGTCATTTTATTTGCAAATCAAAGATTTTTTTTTTTTTGGATTGCTTAATTTTGCACATGTGTAGTATTTAAAATGTCAGGCAAAGCTTTTTCCACACTTGGGTGCCTTACTGCCATTACTAGACTCAAGGAGGCATGACAGATGTCAACAATATTGGTAAAAAAAATAATAAATAGTGGTTAAATTAATAATGGTTGCTTATAAACAAGTCTCTCTTTGACCAGACATCTGTCACAGTCCACCAGTCTAGTCACTTCATTCTCGGCCTCACCAAACCTACTCTATTTCCCTGCCAATCAGCATGAAACTCCAAAACTCCGCCTGTTTACTGATTCCGCCTGTGCCTGACCACCCACCACGGCTGCCCTGTTCCCACCATCCTGCTAGCCAGCAATAAAGTACCACTGACAGCACCTACCTGTCTGTGCATGCTCCTGGGTCATCTCTACCTCCCGGATAGACATCATTTTCAGCCATCTAATGTGATGTCGATAGTAGTAGTGGTAGAAGCCGTTGTCTTGTATGAAGCTTGTATGATTGTGTTCAAGTACAGAATACTCAAATTGGCTTCTGTGTAGTTTGTCTTGAAGAAAGCTAAGGTAGCAAGCTAGCCTTTCCCCGGTTTTCCCAGTCTGCAGTAATTTATACAATGATTAACAGTGAACATCCATCTATCTGTGATAGAGCGGCATTGACCAACCGTCATGTCCATAGACGCACCAACATGCACACATACAGATGAACATTGAACTCTCCTGCCAGCCCGTCTGCCCACCGTCAGAGTGGCTGTCGGTTGCACACATGATACATGCGATACTTGGACAACACACATTCACATACACCCAAGAATGCTTACATGCTGTCGCGTCGTGGCATGGCGGCAGGGGGCGGTGAGGGGAAAGGGACCCAAAAAACGCAGGAGGACGGAGAGGGTGTGCTCAAACAAAATGCTCTTTTAATAAACAAGGCAGGAACAACAATAGACAAAAACTCGACAAAGTAGCAAAATAAATGAGGAACGGAATATAACTCACAAGACTGAAATCGGATTACTGGGAAGAGTGGAGGGTGAGTAGGAGGGGAAACACACAGCAGCACAGGGAACACGAATTGAAGATATCGGTGGGGTAAGAGGTGCAGTAATCCAACGAAGGCTACAGAGGGACGGTGGCTTAAATACATGAAAACTAATTACAAAAAACACACTACAGCTGGACGGGGACATGAGGCAGGGGAACCGGATTGGCTAACACGTGAGGAGCGGGGACACACGGACAATAGGTGGATGAGATAAAACTAACGAGACTGAGAAAAAGGCAGACGCAGGAAAACCAACATGAATTAGCCAGATGAAATGAACCAAAAACGACTAAACTAGACAGAATGTGACACATGCATGCTGTTTCCACAGCACTGCAAAACAGAGGCGATTGAGATAAAATAGCGCTCTTGCTGGTCACGTGACCATAGACTAAACCAATGTTACTCACCAACCATTATTTCTTTTGTTTGTGTTGGATAAGTTAAAAACTGTTAAGATGATAGAATTCTATACCAAGTAAATATGATTTAAACACATTTCATTTTGCATGTTAGTATTAGAAAACCTAATGAAAATGTCTTTTAAATGGTTTAAAAGGGGACGAGCTAGCGGGTATTTAAAGGGCATCAGAGATTCATCTGTTAGAGTTGGAAAGGGCACAGCGGTAGACATGTTAGAAGGTAACATTATTGTATTATAAGTTTTTTTTTCCTCTTCTTGTAAATACTGAATTGGATCCCTGAAAATACTTTGGTTTATACTTGCATTTTGTTGTCACTTTGTCAATTTTTCTGCTGGGGCTGTGGAAATATTAAATTTCATTTAACTGCAATCTGCTTGACATCATTTTCCTCAGTTTTTTTTGTGTTTTTTTTGCAACGAACCCACGACACTATACATCGATATTATATGGTAGGAAAAAAACACTGCAGGGGACAAAAAACGACTTTTGTAAAAGTACAGAAGACTTTTGCAATTGTGTCTCATGGGTGAATTACTCTTGAGACCTTAGAGACAGTTGTGATTAATGGCTATAGAAGTAAATTTGACTTGGCTTAAGTTATGCCTCTGCTCTCAACATTACCCTGCAAAGGTTTTGACGGTTCCACTGTACTCTATAGGCATAAATATAGTAAGTGAATCTATGGGTACAGCGTTTCGGACACTCTAGTGTAAGGCAAAAAAAAATAATAATAGAAAAATCCTGATAACATCCAGTATATTGTAGATAAGGAGTTTATAATTAAGTTAAGCCTTGGGACATTGTTTTTTTAGTAATAGTTATTTTCTAGTTGATTTAATACATTTTGTGTAGCTATTTGCTATTATTGCTTAAGTCTTCACACAAACAAGTATAGCATTATTGAAAACTGCAGTACAACGTGCTTTGATTGCAAAAGCAAATAGGATTTGTTTAACTCTTTAAACCTTTTCCAAAAAAAAGCTATGAAAAACTAACACACCATCATATTATTAGTGTGCACATATCACAGCAACAACACACTGACGCGAAGAATGAAAACAATCACCGGGCTTTTGCTTTGTCTGGGCACAGAAACGCATCAATGAAGGAAATTAACACTTTGGAAGTGTTGAGGGTGAGAAATCAACATTTCAACATGGTTAAAAGCTCCCAAAAGTTTACTTTTCATGTTACAGCCCCTTCAAAGGTAGCTTTATCCTGAATGCTTCTCTCAGCACATCACCACAGAGTGGGCTGCAATAAAAGGTTTATTTAACGCGTTTGTTTATGTCCCTGTGTGTGGGTGCTACAAGCAAGCAAGAGCAAAAGCAAGAACAGAACTTTTGTCCTCATGTTACCAACAGTTCAACAGTTCGTTTTCCTGTAGCAACACAATAATGATGATTGAAACTCTATTCTGACATTTTTATTCTGACATTCTTGCACCCATATTGCTGAAAGCCAAAATGGAGATCTTGACAAGAAAGGGACTAGGTATGGGATGATAACAGAATTGCCAATTAATCGCAATTTTAGAAGTCACGGTTATCTAAAAACATCCAAGTCTGTCAAAACCATTTTTTCCCTCCCACATCATCTGCCTTAACGGGCAACTGGGTAAGAGCAAGGGCAGGAATTACAATTGGATCCTGCCCAGCTACTAGAGTTGCTACAGTCTGTCAGATGTCTGTGTAGCCTCAGTCAAGCCCAACAAGCATTTTTATTTGAGATTCTAAAGTATATTTAGAAATATTCTCTCCACTCACATGAATCTGTCAAGGTCCTTGCTTAGCCCTAGAGAAAGAAGAATTAAAAATATTCATGCTGAAGAAAGTATGATAGTATATGCATGGATCCCTGGGTAGACAAGCATAGGGAGAAACATTCCACATGAATCAAAGCATAATTTGACCAACAGTGACCACTTCATGGACATGGATTTCGTTTGTAAGTTTTGACAGTTTTCAAAATGTTCACATTTTTAAAAAATACCGGTTGATTTGATTGTTTTATTGACGAGTCATGAATAAATTCACAATTTATTACAAAATAAAATGAAATTAAGACAAATATATATACAGTATACATATATATATATATATATATATATATTTTTTTTTTTTTTTTTAATTATTATTAACAACCCAAATTAGTTCACGAACCCCCTGCAATCAGGCTCTGGACACCCATGGGTCCACAGACCCCACCTTGAGAACTACTGCCCTATAGCTTGTACAACTTGAATCTTTTTGGAAAAGGACTTGACCTAGTTAGCAATTGACTGGCAATTTATTTAGACTGTACACGCAAGAAACTGCACTCAAATAATGTCTCACTAAACCGTAAGCCTACGTGACACAAAAATTCTAATCACCAATGTTAACCATTTTCTTCTTTGTTGGCTCACTTAATTGTTTGTATTTTGGAAAATGTGTCTTAAGAATGTTTTTATTACATCATGTATTCACTTTTTTCTTGTTCAAACCATACTTTGGGGACCAGACACATCTAGGACTCATCTTCGTGCATAATGTATGAACTCCCGTTGCCAATTGAAAAGTTTCTACCATATTAAAGGCACAGTATTTTTAGTGCAAAAAAATATATTCTTTTAAAGAATCCAACACTTAGTTCAGAGGTGGTGCAGCAGCCATAATCAATGCGGGCAAAATACATGAAATAAATGAAAGGAATAAAATTAGAATCAAACAAAGGACTTTAGAAAATCCAAGCAAAATGTAATTGTGAAGATTGAAGTCAAAGAGTCAGTATTATGTGGAAGTGTAGGGTAAAGTTTCATTGACATGTTTTTCTCCACTCTGCAGATTTCCTTGCAAGGATTTCCTTCATCCCTCTTTTTATTATAGTTTATCTTAGCTTTCCCCATCCTGCAAACCCTGATCTCCTTCGGGTATTATCTCTTCCATGTCTTTCCCCTGCCAAAATGTGAGAATGGCATTTTCTTATCATCAAAACATGTGTCTCTGACCAAAGTAAAAGATAACATCTAGAATTTGTTTAAAACGATAGATTGGAAAAGGAACATTTAAGTCAACATAAAACATCCATGCAAAAAAAAGTTAGTGTAATTGAAGTGGAGGGGTGTACAAAAAGCAGCAAGTGTGCAGTTTAGAGAATATAGCTTTCATTAGGATTCATATGCATGCCACGAGTGTATTAAATATGCTAAATAATTTGGATTTTTTAAGTTTTATTTGGTTGGTTGTCTCCTTGTTGCCCAATTATGCTATTAAAAACAAATCATTAAATATGGTAACACTTTCCATTTCCCACAGTACTTTGAGACTTCGGTGATTTCGGACTATACAAATAACATTTGATTGATTGACACCCTTCATTGTTGGAAGTAGTTGATGTTGGAAGGAGAGTCTTTTGGTGTCCTTCCGCATGTTTGTCCAATTCCAGGTTGGGTCAATAACTGGTCTTCAGAGGCATGAAATCTGATTAATATTTCAAAGATTTAATGCAGAATACTCTAGGCACAAACATGATGCAGGCAAGAGCTGCGCTTGAGCATCAGTGCAATGAGCACTTCCTAAGCAAGATCTTTTAAACTATTAACAGGGAAATACCGAACATTTTCGAAACAAAACAACAATACTAAACTAAATATACGCTTGGACATATTTCCATCTGGACAGCAATCAGAGTATAAACTGAATATAACTGGTTTGCCTACAGTGTACTATGCTATTAAGTCAAGGTCATACAGCCATTCCAAAGTGATTTGACACTGTACATATATTTTTCATTGATATAGATCATTCACAATTATACAACTGACTATACCAGGGGTTATTTGTAGTTTCTCCCTATTCTTAGTCATGGTTTCATTTCCTATGGATAAGAGCATTCTGGGATGCGTTTCAAGTAACCAATGAATGCAGATCAAATGTGCATCTTTTCTCTGATTGGCCCTTGGCCACAAAGATAATGCAAAAACACGTTATTTAATTTCCTAATTAATATGTTTTTTAGTAAATTCAATCTCAGCAATACTTTCTTTTACTTGTAGTGTATGTGACATTAAATTTAGACAAATTTTAATCAAACCGTTTTCTAAAGTTGTAGGCAGTGAGTTATAAATCAGAAGCAACAACTGCCATGGACTCTGGTCTCCTGCATATTTCTTAAGATGGTGTTTTATACTCAGGCATATGCCCATTAGCCGGTGTTGATTTCGAAGTACAAAGATATTGCTGTGATGATTTTCAAAATGTGCAGTATAACTGTCAAACCAGACATGATGTTAACATTAATTGAAAGTACTAAAACAGAAACAAGAAATTATATGACTGAAGACAAAAGTTGATCAGCGCCTGAATGATGACGGATGAGAAAAAAAGTCAAATGTTGCCCCCTTGTGGTGGCAGAAGGTATAAACCTTTAGACTGACAATGACAATTTTGTCTGACTTGAAAAATTGATGACCAACGATGACGATGGCCATCTGACAAATTACAAATGTCGGAGGAGCAGAGAAATGAAAGTTGCCCACCTCTGCTTATAAGAATTCTGACTTTGTATTCGTTCGATTTCGGAACATTTGGTAGTTTTAGAAGTAGATTCATGTATATCCTAAAACTCGATGATGACTTTAGGATAGACAATCAAGGGAGGCAAGGTGCCCACATATATGTTCCAGATAAAATACAATGTTTTAATCGAACTGATTCATTGATCGTTTTATTAAATGTGGCTGTGGGGTGACCTAGGCCAATTGTTCAAACATCCTAACATGGTTAATAGAAAAATGTGGAAAATATAATGCAGTGTAACGTCTAGTGGAATTTTAGGGTGTCCTATATTGTTTCAGCATCTGTATTCATCCATCTATCTACTTACTAGCTTTACATTTACAATAATTAACTTGTTTGTGTTTTATGCACTGCATAAGTCTTCAAGTATATAAAGAGTATGCATATTAATTACCATTAGCGTTAAATCAGTTCCAATACCGAGGACAGGGAGACCCTAGAAAATATTGTTGCTAACTAAAACGTTTTATATTTAAAATAAATGACAATATGAACCCTTTATTATAGGAAACATTCATCTTTTTTAAATGAAATAACAAATTTAAAAACTGATATGACGGAAAAAAAATGTCCCACACCCTTGAGCAAACATATCATACAGTAAGCATGGCAAGCTGTATGTGTGAGATCCCCCTCCAACCCCAAGCATTATTTTTATTTTATTTTGCATTAACTACAGTTGTATTTAACAACATTAGTAAGTTGAGTCGTGCTGCTGTTGGTGCTACAGGAGTTTTGCAGTGCAGAGTCAAAATCAAGATGTGATGGCAATCATGTTTAGCATGCCAGTGCACATAGCACGTTGGATCACATAATTTGCCTGGGTTTTCAATTGGAGAAAAGCAATTTTGGAAAAGCATTATTTACTCGAACCATCCGTCCATCGGTCCGTCCATCCATCCGTCCTAAGCCGCTTATCCTCACTATGGTTGCAGGTGGACTGAAGTCTATCCCAGATATCATAAAGCAGTAGACCCTGAACTGGATGGTTGCCAGCCAATCACAGGCACACAGAGACAAACAGCCATTCAGACTCACAAACACATCTATGGAAACTTGAACAACTTTTATTCTGTTTAAAATCAACTGATGATTTCCTCTTTATCAGACAGTGAGAGACTTAAAATTTTTAAAATTAAAAAAAAAAAAAAAACTTTAAAATCTTAAAGTTACAAACAGGTTTTACCCGATATGTTTCGGTGTTATCTTTCACCTTCTTCAGTGACCGAAGAAGTCTCTCACTGCATGATAAAGAAGAAGACAACATCTAAGGACAACATGGAGTGTCTAATATACCTATGAGTGAAAATTATTTAAATGGCACAACATTGAAGCTTTTTTTAATTCTGTGTTATTGTAGTTAGTTAGTTAGTTAGTTAGTTAGTTAGTTAGTTAGTTAGTAGGTTGGATGGATGTAAGGATGGATGGATGGATGGACGGACGGACGGATATTTAGGTATGGCAATTGATAAAAGATGTCTATTTTTCAATACTAATGTGTCAGCAAACAGAATTCAAGGTCACCTATTCTATCTTCTACAACAGGGTGTTGGGTCACCCTGCATGACAAAACAACAAAGCCTGACTAGAAGGAAATGTTCAAATTTGAACGATATAGAATGAATTACTTTAATGCCTTGTATTTTTCCAGAAACTTCGATTTGAAAGGGCAAGGATTGTGCTTTTTCTTTATCGAAGACATGAGGTGTGTTCGCACAAAATCAAGTCATATTGGATCGAGTAGTGTGAATACCTACTTTATTTTTACCTAGCATTGGATCACAAAGGAAATTAGAGGTATTCAAGCAGCACTACAGACCTTTAACCTTGTATATTTATCTGTTTAAGTGTTTATTGAGATCAAAGGCACTTTATTTCCTTTGGTGGGCTTGTGACAAATGAAACTGATTTCAGATTTCAAATTCCATGTATGTGCTCAGTTTTGGATTTTTGATTAGCGACTGATGTTTGTGTCTGTCATGACCTTGCACAATTGGCCAGATGCAGGGTAAAAATTGAGTAATCTGCACTGCCTGATTTATGGTATGACATTTTCACATCGAATGAGAATAGGGTCACTTGATCTTGCCATTATTTTTGTGGACAGGTTTCAGTATTGTTTTCCTCCAAATTATTATTATTATTATTTAATTTGGTTATTTTATAATGTTGCTATTCTTTTCCACCTATCAGACATAGCTTCTGATATTGCGCGCGTGTCTGGGTAGTTGACTGGTGCCTGCGTCAATTTCACATGAGCACAGGTGAACTACCTAAGACACAGGTGGTGAATAATGCTGGTGAATACGGAAAGCATATTTAACATATTTACCACACGAACAGAACAAACACAAACACACATGCTCATATTCTCTCACACACACAAAGGTATTCTAGCTAGTAGAATAAATACAGTAGTAAAATGGCTATAACAAGAACAAATTTTGAAACCAGAAACATCCACTTTCCATATTGCTTCAGGATCATGACTGAGTTGGAGGCTTTCCCACTGATTGGGCAAAAGGCAGACAACACCCTTGAACGGTTGCCAGTCAGTAACAGGGAACAGGCAACTGTTTCACTCTCACACCCTCCTTTAAAGTCACTGAGATAGAATTGAGCCCACACTGGGTTTACAAAAGCACCACTACACCCTAAGCTCCCCAAGGAATGAGACAGCTTTGTTCATGTTTGTGATAAAACATTTTCTATTTATGCAAGTTTCTTCATGAGTTATGCGTGAAAAACAAGAATCAGAAAAAAGAATCAAAACAAAAACAACTGAAGAAACACTGTATTTTCCGCACTACAAGGCGCACCGGATTATAAGGCGCATCCTCAATTAATGACATATTTTAAAACTTTTTCAATCACAATATAGTAATACTCAAAGGAGTAATAATAACTCAAATAATAACTCTAAACTCTCAATAGCATAATGATGTCAATATGACCAACCTTGTTCAACTGTAAACACACAAAAGAAACAGGTGAAGCTTACTTTATCAGTTCATTCTCCATCTACCAATCCCAATCTCAATATTCATCCATATTTAAGGCGCACCATCAGCTTTTTAAAAAAATTAAGGCTTTTAGGTGCGCCTTATAGTGCGGAAAATACGGTAATCTAACAGGTATTTTATTGATGGAACACCAAAAAGTGCCATGTTCAAAATTATTCATACCCTAGTCCAATATCTTAACCAATAATCAAATACCATAGTTTTTGTTTTTTAAAACTACCCCCAGACCATTCCTGTATGTTTCAATCAGCACTCTGCATTCCTCCTGTAGAATATTTGCCCATTGTTCACAGGCAAAGGCATCAAGATAGGTGAAGTTGGTGGGTTTCCGAGACACCTTTCTCTTCAAGTTTCACCTCAATTCTTGATGGGATTCTAGTCAGGACTCTGACTTGACCATTTTAAGAAATTCACAACATTGTCCTTGTCCATTTCTTCCCAACCTTGGCAGTTTGTTTCGTTTGTCTTTCTCTGGACCATCCAGTTGTGGCTGAGCTGAAGTTTCTCAGCAGACTCATTCCGGCTTTCGTGAAGGATTTACGATGTAATCCTCCTTCCTTCAAAATATCCTCATCCTTGACAAGGTTCCCTATGCCACTAGAGGAGAAGCGTTTCCCTAAAACTGTGTTGTCACTACCATGCCTGTTAGTAGGGATGGTGTTCTTCGGCTCATAAGTGTCTCCTGTTTTTTCTCCAGACTAACAAAGCATTGTCTTTGTCTCACCAGACCACAGGATGTTTGACCAAAATCTCAAGTCATACTGGAGGTGACCTCTGGCAAAAGTCAGGCAAGCCTCACCATGTGTTTTCTTGAGTAGGGTTGTATTCCGTGGCCACTTAATGCTAGACCTTGAGACAGTCGTCCCTGCCTCCTCAAGTGTTTCTTATTAGAGCCTTAGTTGGGGCCTGATGGTTGATGTTAACCTCTCAGCATACTTTCCTGGCAAGTTTGAGTGACACCTGACAATTCTTGCCATGCTCACTGAGGTTTTTTTAACAGTGTTTAACATGTGGTTATTTATGATGCTTTGGGCGGTTGCCACAGGATATCAAACCGCTTGGAAATGGCCTAGTAACCCTTTCGCTTGCTGTAGGCACACACACAATTCTAACACAGGTCCTCTCGCAGACCTTTTTTTAATGTATACTCTTTAAAAATGTATTTTTTGTTTTTTGTTTTAACATTTGTTTTAAAACATTCATTTATTCATCTGGTGACATTTTGAAATTGTATATAGCATCAAAATTGACACTTTTAGTTGAGATATTGACAGGGGTATGAATAATTTAACTGTTCCCGCATGTCACATTAACGCCGATATGCTATTGCTCTTACAATGTCACAGTCACTGTCTCAGTCACGGAAATGCCGATATGCTATTGGTCGATTAAGTTCACAGTCCTGGTCTCAGACATGGAGATGCGAATATGCTATTAGCCGGCGTCACGTCGATCACAGAAATGCCAAAACGGCCATACTCACGAGCAAGGTTAACCATGCGTGTGCCTCCTTCGTATTTTTTTTATTATCTCCTGCTTCGTTTCTATTGTCATCATCCTCTTACTTCTTCCTTTACCGCCACTAGCAATTTTAGAAGCCATGTCTAACAGATAAAGTTTGCAAAGTCTTAACAACATTCCTTCCTTCCGTTTTTGACTGATTTTCTCTCCTTCCTTCCGTCCCGACGAGCTGTGTCATCAGCTGTGTCCTTTCTCTTGACCCTTCATCTAGCTGCTAGATGAAGGCGTTCGACCAATAGCATATCGGCATCTCCGTGACTGACACCGTGACTGAAACAGTGACTGTAACACTGTAAGAGTAATAGCATATCAGCGTTACCGTCACATGCGTGAGCAGATGATTTCGTTGATGTAGCAAAGCGAGATCAATTGTACGTATGGATTTACAAAGGATAAATGACATATTCCTCTGGGGCGACGTGCCTTGAGCTGAGTGAAGATGGAGGTGAGCAGAGACCAACCCGCAGAATTTATTTATTTTCCTAAACAAGAACTTTTCTCAAACTAAAACATATCACTGGCGATTTCCTTCTCTTTAATCCATAATAGAAGAAGCCTCTCCATTTTGTTGTCGAGCGAGGCCCGTCCCCCGGCAAGGAAAGTCTTGCCCTTAGAAGATTGCCGAGCGGTTCCGTCCATACTCACGAGCAAGGTTAACTTTGCATGCGCCTCCTTCGTATTTTTTTAATATCTCCTGCTTGGTTTCTATTGTCATCATCCTCTTACTTCTTCCTTTACCGCCACTTGCAATTTTAGAAGCCATGTCTAACAGATAAAGTTTGCAAAGTCTTCACAACATTCCTTCCTTCCGTTTTTCACTCATTTTCTCTCCTTCCTTCCATCCCGACCAGCTGTGACATCAAGCTAGATAAAGGCGTTCGGCCAATAGCATATCAGCATTTCTGTGATTGACGTGACGCCGGCCAATAGCATCTCCGTGAGTGAGACCGAGACTGTGACCTTAATCGACCAATAGCATATCGGCATCTCCGTGACTGACTCCGTGAACTTTTCAACTACTGATTTTGATGACTTAGCAAAGCGAAAATATATGAACGAATACAATGGCCGGCATGTCGGATTGTTCGTAAGACGAAAGGTTTGTGCGTAAGTGGGGGACAAAAAACTCCGCGGTCCACGCTCGTAAGTCGAAATGTTCATAAAAGAGGGTGTTATATATATATATATATATATATATATATATATATATATATATATATATATATAAAATTCTTATTTTATTGCATTTACACTTCACATGACAAAAACAAAGCCATTTCCCTGGGGTCATCTGCACCACTCCTTGGCATCACCTCGCTGTCCTTTCTCTTGACCCTTCAGCAGACCCGTAATTCAAGTAACTCAAGGTTCATAACGATTAATCTGACTTGACCAATACAAGTAGCATGCCAGAAAAAAAGCCACAGAATCAAGGTTGTTCATGCAAAGTGAGGAAGATTACTTTGAGTCTATTTTTAATAATGCATCAAAAATTAAGCTCTTCAATCATTAATTTGGTGCTTAAACATTTTCTATCATACCACAGGAGGAAGACCAAAAGCTGCTTTCTGACTCCAATTGGATACCTCCTTGAATCAAATTTTTAGGGCTAATTTTCGATTCAGTTTAAGAAAGTGTCCAACTCCAACCGGGCCATATTCAGATGGATTGCTGTAGCAACGACACCTAAAATGGGGCATCGTCTATCCCGTGTAGTATTTGATGCCATATGCGACACCGCCAACATCATCTTAGGGACATGTTTGAAAATTTCAATCCGATGCCCGTGTACTAGTGAATGTTTTCAGAGGGACAGATTGTGGTCTGCTCCCATTAATTTCATTATTTTCCCATTAATTTTAATTATAGTCGGGCTCTTACTGTTTATACAACTTGGCACAAGGGTGCACCCTGTCCCAAGTCGGAGCAGCCAATGTGGCACTGATGTTCCACTAATGCAATTACAATCACAAAACCAAGTATTTCCCGCCCCGGCAACCTGAGCTTACGTGTGGCTCTTCTGATATACATTTGAAAATGATTCCATGCGCCCTGTCTAATGTGCTCACATATTAGTTGTTGCTTTTTGGTGCACTGAAAGAGCTTTTCTATCTATGTGATAGATTTTATACTGTGAGAGTAGTCATTGAACGCACATCAAACGAATTTGAGTTACTACTTGCGTTTCTCTTTCTTCTATACAATCAGAAAAAAAAAAACCCATATAACTTTTATAGATGTAACCCCTTGGGGGAAATTTCGACCCATTCAAAGGAAATGAAATCAAAGGAAAATCATACCAAAAAAAAAAAAGAACACTGGGAGGCTTAAATATTGCATTGATTGTTAAAACATGTCAACTTTCAATATGCTGTCCCTTCTGAATGCTTGCAAACGGGAGGTCGAGATGTACATCCTGCAGATGTCAAATTTAGCCCATGTCGGGCTCATTTACTGCCATTGAAAATTGGAAAAATTCAATTTTGGACACATTGAAAATGTTTTATCATGCATTTTGGCATTAATCCTTTCAATGGCAACTCACAATGGCAACCTACGACCCTTGTGAGGATAAGCGGCTATAGAAAATGGAGGGATGGACGGATTAGAACAAGAGTAGTTAATGTCGTATGGCTTGGACACTTTAAGTAAAATTCAAAAAATAATCAGGATTGTGATCAGACTTCCACAGAGCTTGCCGATGTTGATCATTTTTATCAGGCACGATAGGAGAAGGACACACTGACACAGTATACGGCTCTCGAGGAAGTGGCGGTCCCTACCCGTTTAAGTATTAGTCATCTTTTTCTGTGTCCCTTTTGTTAGTGTCTCTCATTTACCTGACTTGTTCAAACGATTTTCAAGTTTGAAAATTAAAAAATGCATGACTGTTAGCGTCAAACAAGGTAAAGCTGAAATAAATTATTATTCTCGCAGAATGTTTCCCTCTGGATAGCTGCCTTGAATGAACATTGTACAGGCACTCTCCCTGTGCTATGATTGATTGATTGATTGATGTGCTAAGCAACTAGCTTCCGAAAAATGCTCTCTGAATCAACCTGATTACAAGAAGTAAATCAATTTCAGAGGTAGGGCAATGAATAATACTAACCATAGGATTTTTACAAATGCAAAGTAGGTCTTTATCACCCAATCTTTGTCGCTGACTAAGCTTGCAGTTTGTATTGCTGATATGAAGCAAATTGGAACAGACGATAACACAAATATCATATTACTCAACAAATTAGCATTAAATTAATCACTGTTGTCGTTGAGGTAATGTATGCTGTAACATTACCAAGAGGTTGCTTCGTAGCAAGATTATGTGATCAATGAGCATCAGTGGCAACAACATTTTGAATAAATCAAATTCAATATGAGTACATATTCATTATGAAAATCAATGTTCAGTGTATTGGGACCTTGTGAATTTTAGGTTTTGCAATTGGTTCTTCAGCAGGCAAAAAAAAACATACAATTTTACATAAGATGCGGTAGATGGAGTGAGTACATGTGGGAAAAATGATGTATCAAATACATTCTTACCTATTTCTGTATTGCATGCCTATGGGATGAACCTATTCACCCTGGAAGCTAATTTCACTCAAATAGTGTGCAGACAGTGAATGGGATCTCAGGAGTATGTGCTCTGTAAAATGGAACAGTGACACTTTCAATTACAGACTCTACATTTTTGCTTCTCAGTACATCCGTATGACTACATTGAAAGGTCAGCATATTTAACAGTGATAATCTTCAATACACAGGGCTATGGCCCACTTTTCTCATTTCACAGTGACTATAGGTTTGTATATATATATATATATATATATATATATATATATATATATATATATATATATATATATATATATATATATATATATATATATATATATATATATATATATATATATATATATATATATATATATATATATATAGAGAGAGAGAGAGAGAGAGAGAGAGAGAGAGAGAGAGCTATTAGTGCTGCGCTACTATATCAATAGATTGCGAAGATAAATGTGCAATACGAGTAATGCAATATAACGTTCAGTTTCCAATATAACAAGTATCGGTTTTAAAGCATTTTATTTTTGTAAAATTTCTTTTTTTTTAAATCAATCCGCTCTAGAGTGGCTTTCAAATCATTCCAAACGCTTTAAAAACACCACATTAAATGTTACAATACATCGCTTTTCGAGTGAGAGCAGGTTTGCTCTTGTTAATTCCAATAGGAATTGCGTGATTTTAAGTTTTGTTTTGTTTCTATTATTTGCTAAGTAATTGTTGTAATATGAAGAAAAACAACTGTACAGAAGCAACCATATTTTACGGTTTCACTGTATTTGATAAATTATAACGTTTAATGTTATGGAAAATGGACTTTCACTTATATAGTGCTTTTCTACCTTGGGTACTCAAAGTGCTTTACACTCATAGATGTCAATTATGTATGACTTATGAAAAATAATAAATAGTGTTGGAGCCAAAAAGCTTTTTGTATATTCTAATTTGTTTATATTAAGAAAGTTAAACAAATTGTCTGAAGACATGCCAATCTATGGTGGGTGGAACCATGGTTGCCATGGTTACATAAATACGTGCCAGTTGGTGATTGCACTCAGGTGCGACAGGGCAAGGGGCAAACAGTTTTCGACCGTGCGAACGTGCGAACGTGCGAACGTGAGTGGTCTTTAAGTTTGGTTTGTAACCCGAATTATTGTTTTATCACGATATTGAACGAAAAGGAATGTGGACGAAATAAACGGATTGGCATATCCAACGCAACGCAAAGAGACTATTGAAATTATTTGATTGACGCACGCGTCAAAACAAAACTTACCCAGTTGCCCTGCTGTCCAGCCTATAGGCAAAGGCTGTACAATGTCGAAAACTGTAGTCTTAGTTTGAGACGGACTACCAGTTTAAAGTATATTGGAAACAGAGAGGAAACGCAACGTGACGGCTGCTCGGTTTGGACGGCATCCGATCGTTGCATGAAAGGACAAATTAGTGCTGTTTCGCTGAGTTGTTGCGAAACTTGAACGGACCACAAGACTACGCCAGGGGAGACACGGCGTGCGGGCCATTGGCTTGGCTCAGCGGAGGCACCGCGAACGTCAGGACCAGCAAGGCAGCCAGCCAGAACATCCACGGTGAGCGGACGGCCGCGCTGCCCAGCCACCTCGCATCGCATCGCATCACACGACCAGGACAACGGCCCGGTGCTTGAACTTGGCATTGGGGCACTTTTCCAAACTTGGACAGGTACACTGTGCACATAAAGGTATGTAGCGCGCTACCAGCTGGTTAACAATATATGGCCATTTAAAATACTGTGTGCACACATAGGGGACTTTGAGGATAAAAAAGGTGTCAATACGAGCGCTCTGGTAAAATCCAATGCATTGGTGGTTTTATGGTTTCATCTCCGTTACGTTTTACAAGGTCTTGATTGTAATGTGATGAATTTCTGTGGGGTTTGACTGAAATAACAAGGTACTGTTTTACATTTCACACTGCTGGTTGGGTTTTGTATTGCAAAAATGGATTCAGGTAAAGGTGTTGCTCATGTTATGCGCTCAAATGGTGATGCAATGCAAATAATGGATGAACCTTCAGAGGGTGAAAAACGGTCTAATGTGACCACCACAGGTCAAAGTGCTCGCAGTGAAATTTCACAGGTTAAATCTCAAGTTGGGTCACAGGTTGGCTCCAAACGCAAGGTGAAACTAACACCAAGGGCCTTAATGGAGAAAATTGATTCATTGCAAAAGGAGAGAAATTCTAAATTAAAAAGGGCATCCAACATGCAGAAAACAATTGGAGAATTAATGGAAAATGGAGGATGCAAACAGGAGGTTCAAAGTGCACTTGTGAAATATCTTGACCTATGCAAAGGTGCCAGAGAGGCACAGTGTGCTCTTCTACCACTAATACCTCAAGAAGAACAATACAAACATGACATTTGGTTCAAGGCTAAAATGATCAATAATGATCAATTTATTGAGGAGGTTAATGATTGGACAAAAAGGACCCAAGCTGTGCAAAGTGGCGATGATGATGTGGAAAATGAAATCAATCCCAACGACAGCATCTCTAATGTTGAAAGCACAAAATCCACTAAAGGTCACACCTGGAGTGAAGCGAGTAGGTCCAGCACCTCTTCGTTGCGAGCTCGCAAGCAGGTAGAGGCAGACAGAGCTGCCCTTGTAATTCGTGCAGCAGCATTAAAGGAGAAGCATGCGCTTGAGGAGATGGAGGAAATGCTGCGAAAGAAAAAGGAAACATTGGAGCTGGAGGCAGAACTGGCTGCTGCCAATGCCAAAATATCAGTGCTACAATCTCCCACTCACCAAACCCTCTCACAAGCACCATCTGATGGAATGGACTCCTACTTTAGGAAAGGTGCAAGACCAAAAGAACCTTCGGTGGCACAACACACCCTAGCCAGAAAACATGAACCAGTCACACAACCTATCCAACCACAGCCACCCCGACAACAATCTGCACAATCCTATGTACAACAACAACCGCCTCCTATACAACAGCAGCAAGGACTCATTTCACAACCACCACAGCAGCAAACGTATATTCAAACAAAACAACCACCCCGACGTGTACAACCACCACCCTTTTCACAATCACACATGCCTATGAATGCAGCATGGGACATTGGCCATACTACCCACAGGAACCCCCCTGTGGAACAAAATGCTTCTCAATTCAATGACACTTCAACGGTGTGCAACTTGCTCCAAAAACAAAATGAAATCACAGCCATGCTAATGGAACAGCAAACCTCTCATTTACTGCCACCCAGGGAGATACCATGTTTTGATGGGGATCCTCTACAATATAGAACCTTTGTTAGAGCCTTTGTACATTGCGTTGAGAGAAACGCAAGCAACAAAGGGGATTGTCTGTACTATCTGGAGAGGTACACCAAGGGTCAGCCGAACGAGCTTGTACGGAGCTGTCAACACATGGCACCAGACAGAGGGTATGACATGGCAAAATATCTTCTTGACCAAAACTTTGGAGATGAATATAAAATTACAGCAGCATATATGGAGAAGGTTCACAACTGGCCGCTGCTGAAATCTGAGGATCCAAAATCCCTTCGAGCATATTCACTCTTCCTTCGTCAGTGTTGTAATGCCATGGAAACGGTACAGTATATGAGAGAACTTGACATGCCAGCCAACATGAAAGTCATCATTTCAAAGCTTCCATATAAGCTAAGAGAGATTTGGAGAGTCTCTGCATGCGGCATAATGGAAAGACACTACCGCAGACCCCAGTTCACAGACATCGTCACCTTTATAGAGCGCCAGGTAAAGATAATATCAGATCCAGTCTTTGGTGACATTCAGAATAACACACCGGGCACAGGAAAGCCAATGAACAAATTGAAGTCCCAAGGCAAACCCAGGTTTAAAGGAGACAGCTTTGCAACTACTATCGAAACCCCTCCGCCTAAAGAAGAGCAAGCAAGATTTCCACCTAGTCCCAAGCCAAGTAATACTGCTCACAACACCGCCTCTTGTATATGCTGTTCTAAAGACCACACTCTGGATCAGTGTCCAACAATGGAGAAGAAGTCACACAGAGACAAACTTGCTTTTATAAAACAAAATGGAGTCTGTTTTGGCTGCCTTCGCAAAGGCCATTTAAGCAAATATTGTGCTGACCGTTTGATTTGCAAGGTGTGCAGTAAAAAGCATCCCAGTATTCTTCATATTTACTTTGACCAAAAGCAGAGGTCAAGCAACGCAAGTCAGCCAAATAAGCCTTCAGTAAGCAACGCACAGGTCTCCTTGCAAACTTGTGGACAAACAGGGGCCGGTGACAGTAATGGCGTTTTGTCAATCCTACCTGTGCAGGTGAAGTCCAGCAAGGGACATAAAGTAATTAAAACCTATGCATTCCTCGATCCCGGCAGCACAGATACCTTTTGTTCAGAAGCCCTCATGAGGAAGTTGAATTTGAATGGAAGAAAAGCCAAAATCAGCCTTCTAACCATGGGCCCAAAGGCATCTGTATCCAGTTACATGTTGACGGATTTAGAAATCTCAAGCCTGACTGGAGAAGAGTTCTTTGACCTGCCCAAGGTCTACACTCAAAGGAAAATGCCTGTTACAACCAGTAACATCATTAAAGAAGAGGAGCTGGCTAAGTGGCCATATTTAAATGGGGTGGTTCTTCCACGCATTCAAGCTGATGTTGAGCTATTGATTGGTACCAATGCCTCTAAACTACTTGAACCGTGGGAAGTTGTGAACAGTCGTGGTAATGGGCCATATGCCATTAAGACCCTATTGGGGTGGGTTGTTAATGGTCCCCTTTCCGGCTACAGTGAGCAGGCTGAGTGCGTTACTGTCAACAGGACCTCCATAACACATTTGGAGGAATTGCTGCACAATCAGTACAACCATGATTTTAATGAAACGACATCGGAGGACAAAGAGGAAATGTCACAGGATGATAAGAAGTTCATGAAAATCATGACTGATTCTTGTAAACTTCAAGATGGACATTACACCCTGGAACTCCCTTTCAGAAAAAAGGAAGTCTGTCTGCCAAACAATCGGTGTGTTGCTAGGCAACGCATATTTGGATTGAAGAGGAGGTTTGGGAGAGATAAGAAATTCCACAGAGATGCTGATGAAACTAAAGAATGGATTGAGAAAAAAACCCAGGCTCTCAACACCGACAACTACGGTCATGATTTGGCAAGTGTTCAGGCTTTGCAGCGCAAGCATGAGGGCTTTGAAAGAGACCTGGCACCCCTAGGTGACAATGTGAACTCTCTTGGGGAAACCGCACAACGTCTCATACAGTCCCACCCAGAAGCAGTGGATGACATTCAAGAGAAATGTACTGAGCTCAACTCTGCCTGGAGCAGCCTTGTTAGACGTGCTGATCAGCGCAAAGACAAGCTGGGAAATTCACATGACCTGCAGCGCTTTCTATCTGATTTCAGAGACCTCGTGTCCTGGGTTAATGGTATCCGAGGACTGGTGTCCTCTGAGGAGCTAGCCAAAGATGTGACTGGAGCGGAAGCACTTCTAGAAAGACATCAGGAACATCGCACAGAAATAGATGCTCGTCTTGGTACATTCCAGGCTTTTGAGCAATTCGGGCACCAGCTTTTGGTGCAAGGACATTATGCGACTCCCGAGATCAAGCAAAGATTGGAAACTTTAGAAATGGAGCGGGCTGACCTGGAAAAGGCCTGGGTACAGCGCCGCATGATGCTGGACCAATGCTTGGGGTTCCAGCTCTTTAGCAGAGACTGTGAACAAGCTGAGAATTGGATGGCAGCTCGTGAAGCCTTTCTTGCAAGTGACGACAAGGGAGACTCCCTTGATAGTGTTGAGGCACTAATCAAAAAACATGAAGACTTTGATAAAGCCATTAATGTGCAGGAAGAGAAAATTGCTGCTCTCCAATCCTTTGCCAATCAACTCATAGGAGCGGACCATTATGCCAAATCTGAGATCTGCAGTCGACGCAATGAAGTTCTTGACAGGTGGCGTCGGCTGAAGACCCAGATGATTGAAAAGCGCTCAAAACTTGGTGAATCCCAGACCCTGCAGCAATGCAGCCGAGATGTGGATGAAATAGAAGCTTGGATCAGTGAGAAACTGCAGACTGCTTCTGATGAGTCCTACAAGGACCCTACCAACATTCAGCTATCCAAGCTTCTGAGTAAACATCAGAAGCACCAAGCATTTGAGGCGGAGCTCCATGCCAATGCTGATCGAATCCGTGGCGTCATAGATACTGGTAACACACTCATCCAGAGAGGTGCCTGTGCTGGCAGTGAAGATGCAGTTAAGGTACGCCTTGGTGCGCTGGGTGAACAGTGGCAATTTCTCGTCAACAAATCTGCTGAAAAGAGCCAAAAACTCAAAGAAGCCAATAAGCAACAGAACTTTAACACTGGCATCAAAGACTTTGATTTTTGGCTCTCTGAGGTGGAAGCACTTCTTGCTTCAGAGGACTATGGGAAAGATCTGGCCTCAGTCAACAACCTGTTGAAAAAACATCAGTTGCTGGAGGCTGATATTTCAGCCCATGAAGATCGTCTGGAAGATTTAAATGGACAGGCTGACAGTCTGATGGCAAGCAACGCCTTTGATACCTCTCAAGTGAAGGACAAGCGTGGTGCTGTTAATGGTCGTTTCAACAAAATAAAGAGCATGGCAGCCAGCCGCCACGCGAAGCTGAATGAGTCTCACCGTCTACATCAGTTCTTCAGGGACTTAGATGATGAAGAGTCTTGGATCAAAGAGAAGAAGTTGCTTGTAAGTTCAGAAGACTATGGGCGTGATTTGACTGGAGTGCAGAATCTGAGGAAGAAACGCAAGAGGCTTGAGGCTGAATTGGGAGCCCATGAGCCGGCAATTAAGTCTGTGCTTGATACTGGAAAGAAGCTGTCTGATGACAACACCATTGGCCAGCAGGGGGACATTGTATTGATCGCGGATGCAACAGCCCCACGTGGATCCTGGCTGCTGGGAAGGGTCTTAGAGATCTATGCTGACAAGAAGGGACTAGTGCGTTCTGCACGAGTTAAAACAAAAACCAGCACACTGGACAGACCAATAACTAAGCTTTGCTTGATTCAAGAAGCAGACACTTAAGCTTCTAAGAGGTTTATTTTGTTTTCGTTTACATGACTTGTTGGCTCCATTTATGTTAATATTGGTTTGAATTGTTCACGGTCTCCTGCCATTCTCAATTAGGGGCCGGTGTGTTGGAGCCAAAAAGCTTTTTGTATATTCTAATTTGTTTATATTAAGAAAGTTAAACAAATTGTCTGAAGACATGCCAATCTATGGTGGGTGGAACCATGGTTGCCATGGTTACATAAATACGTGCCAGTTGGTGATTGCACTCAGGTGCGACAGGGCAAGGGGCAAACAGTTTTCGACCGTGCGAACGTGCGAACGTGCGAACGTGAGTGGTCTTTAAGTTTGGTTTGTAACCCGAATTATTGTTTTATCACGATATTGAACGAAAAGGAATGTGGACGAAATAAACGGATTGGCATATCCAACGCAACGCAAAGAGACTATTGAAATTATTTGATTGACGCACGCGTCAAAACAAAACTTACCCAGTTGCCCTGCTGTCCAGCCTATAGGCAAAGGCTGTACAAATAGAATAACCTACTCTAATATTTTCCTATAGAACACTGCCGTATACCGTATTTTTCGGATTATAAATCGTGTTTTTTTTTTCATAGTTTGGCCAAGGGGGCGATTTATACTCTGGGGCGACTTATGTATGAAATTAACACGTCATATCATTTCACGTTATTTTCACACTAAACCGCAAGAGGGCACTCTAGCCTGCGTTGATAATTGCAGCATTGCCGGTAATTTATAAAAACAACTGAGAAGGGCTGAACTAAAATGGCACCGATAAGTCTGACGTATGTGATGTAGAAGAGAAAGCGGCACATCGTCTTCCTCCCGAGTTGGGGGAGTTGTTTAAAGGTGACACAGAGGATGACAATTTCATTGGATTTAGTGATTTGGAGTGGTAAACTTGTTAGCATATTCTTTATGCAAGAGTTATCTGAATAACTCTTAATATGGTACGTCGTTACTGACATTACCAGGCATGTCAGTCATGTAACGTTAGTATACCGTACACTTATTCAGCCTGTTGTTCTCTATTTTACTTTTATTTTAAATTGCCTTTCAAGATGACATGTATGTTTTTGGTGTTGAATTTTATCAAATAAATTTCCCCCAAAAATGCAACTTATACTCCAGAGATTTATAATCTGAAAAATACGATATATATATATATATATATATATATATATATATATATATATATATATATATATATATATAGGTGCTTTTCTTGACCTCTTCATGCTCTCTATCTCTTCGCACTGAGATGTAGAGTGTATCCACTAGGGTGTTCCCAAAAGTTTTTTTAAAGCACCGTAGCGCGTTACCTCTCTTTACCTTTGAAATGAGATGTACAATACTGTATATCCACTCGGGTGTCCCCATACGTTTTTAAAAGCACCGTAGCACATGTATCCAGCCGTGCTTTGGTGACTTGTTGCTGCCTGGTTAGACAATTGTTTGCAAATCCAGTGTGGCTCCAAACACCAAATTGATCATTTGCAAACAAAAGGCATTCCCAGCAGAACTATTTGCCAGGGTTAGCTCACGCCCCAGCTAGCCCAGTCAGAAATATGGCCATGTCGAGACAGGTTAGCTAATAGTTACGCTACGCCTCTAAGGTGATCAGCCAAAGCCAACACCGCGTAACTTGGTTGTTGAGCATTGCACCGCCTTCCTGCAGTGAGCATCCACTCACCTGTTCAACCTGATGCCTTTAGATGGCGATCTTATGATTCGATTGGCTATTTCAGCTTTCTACTAAGTTATACGGGCCGCTCACATATTCATCTGCGCTGGCGCAGAAGTCCACAACAGTTGAATCAAATGCCCTAGCGCTTCTGGGAGCTGGCTGATTCCATACAGCCTGTCGACACAAGTTGAACAAAGCTGAATTCTAATTGTCTAAAAACTCAAACTTAAAACTACAACACTACTAGGAGCGTAACAAAATGGATATAATGACATGAAAAGAACAGAATATGGAGAATAATTTTGTAATATATATATATATATATATATATATATATATATATATATATATATATATAATAACTAATTTAAAATTAAAAAGACTTTCATTATAGTTATTATAATTATTATAGTATATTATTGTTATGTTAATGATGTCAGGTTATGTCAGGCCAGCAGACCGCCCACCACTGATTGATTATATATGGAGTGCACAATAAGTACTGCGCCTCTGGAGACGAGATTGCGGTTGCTCAACGGCACTGCTACAGTACTCAGGATACAAACTTGCATCTCTTAACAACCATCATCAATTTGATTTGTCTGCAATGGTGTTAGAACTATGACACATCCACATCAGATACCACATTTTTTTGTCAGTGCTAGTGTCTTTGTTTTATTTATTTTTTTTTGGAATGAACTCAAGCAGAGCAATTTCAGTGGTGCTTTGACTAAGAAGTGCCCCAACAAGTACGCTTTTTGATTTACAAGCCGTGACTTGATTGATTTTCCCTTTGGGTCTGTTATTCTGTTCCAGTGATTGAAATTAAGTCATGCTACTAGTCAAGTGGAGTGGAAAAATTAGGAGCAGTGTGAAATTACATTGATTTGCAAATAAAATTGTGTATCAATGAGATAATATATAAAGCTTAAAAGAGCGCAATGATTTACAATGTAAAACTACTAATCCTCAACTGATGAGTAGCGCTAGTTGTTAAATAAAAAAAATATACAAAAAGATTGAGAAGTAGTGTACAGTCCAGTATTTTCCTATAGAGGACCTCAGCAGGATTGCGGAAAGACTATACTATTGTAATTATTTGAAAAAGGTGATCAAATGGATGTCCATTTTGCTGAGGAATGACTGGAATCTTTAAAAAAAAAAAAAAAAAAACGTACACTGTCTGATTTTTGCCACTAAACCTTGTCAGGACAAACAGACCATCTAAATCTGTCAGTGAAGGTTTTGCTGAATACTGACAGAAACATGCGACAGACATGTGTCTCAACGGGTTTGTTTGCACAGGTTCAACTAGCTTATTTGTTACTAGCTATATCAAAATTGTTGACCCACATAAGTTCTCAAATGTTCAATAAACACATGAAACAAAAATTGGGCAATATGGCCAAAACATAAAATCTAAACTTTCACCTGCTGTTCTGGACGATTACAATTTCAATTGATTACTACTTTTGTAGCATTAGTCCCAGAAAACATGTATTTAAAAGGTTGATTTGTTAAAATAAATAAATAAATAAAATAAAATAAATCATGTGGACAATATAGAGACGATAAAGTATAATGATTCTAAATCTGTTTAAAGTAAACTTAACATCAAAGCTTTTGGACAGCTTGCTTAAATGTCAAAATGAACTCATTCAATGCCAAAAACATATTTTTATATTTCGTTCATGGTGCTGGACATTCAATATGAGGTATTTATTTATTTAAGTGCTAAGGTAACAAAATTAGACGGACAATGGCGAATGCTGCAAGAATTAAGCAATTAAGAACAACTGTATCCAGCAAAATAAATAAATAAATAAATAAAGCATTGACACTTCAAATCATTTATTGTTGACACATTAGTTTTAGCATTCAGAACGTGCACATTGCCTCGCATTTGACTCGATTCCACCCCACCCCCTCCCCCTCATAACGCAACTCAAAATGTTCAGTGGCATTAAATCTAACAAAACATACGTAGTTTTTAAATTTTTTATTCATAATTTGACTAAGTCGAGCTTCAGGCGGCTCTCCTAGCAGCCAAGGAGCGCTCACGGCAGATGCAGTACGCGGAAGCTCGGCCTCCATCCCCTGGGGCTCTGTTCCACATCCCACCTATCGAATGCAAACCCAGTGCAAATGACCCCCACAAACCCGACGAGTTCGGTTCATCAGGCCCGCGGGTCCACCTCCAGCACTGGAGGATGTGAGCTCACTTCCTTGTTTACCCAGTCAAACGCCAGGCGGTCACTCGTGCACCCACGACTGACACATCTCGCGAAGGCTCAGCTTTTATTCCCGAGAGCGCTTTACCACCCCACCTTTTGAATAGTGCACATGACAGGCTAGCGGAAGGTGTGATTGGTTCATCGGGCCTGTGGCCCGCCGCACGGTCCATTCCGGGTTGGCTATCTGCGCGCACCGCTTTGGAATGTCTCCGTGGACGTAAACAACTAGATTTGCAAATTTACATGGTTTTAAATATAAACAACATCTGGAAATTTCAGTTCCCTTGTGTTTTTCCCCACTAATCGTTTATAATGTCACAAAGAAATCAAAGGAATTTCCAAAATGTGTAACATAATGTCACAAGGGTTAAGAACACATCTTTTTGCAAGCTTTTGAAATTTGTAATAATTAAATTTATTTATTTTTTAAATTAAAAATGATCTAAATCTTACACAGTGTCACATCTTTTATTTAAGGCAGTATTTCATGCTGAAATTACTTGACATTCGTAATCACTGTGCAAAGAAAGTTTGTGATTATTAGGGTATTTTTTGGTTGAATAATCTACGTTACAACATCACCACTGTATGGAAATTCCTTATGTCAGCGTTGACGTTATGTCTGGCCAGTGTGTGTATGAATAGTAAAAAAAAAATTGTTAAGTCTATACCCCTTCTTAATTGGGTTAAATTTTCCATGAGGTCATCAAGTTGCACAGGAGGTCCAAAATTTTCTTCATCAACAAACAAAATCAACAAAATCAAAATCAACAAACAAGAAAAAACAAACAAAATAAGCTCAGGCACACAGTTGCTTGACTAAATATAGACCGAACATCCAAGGAGAAACACGGAGAGCTGGAGAATTAAATTGGCAGCCGCGAGACTGAAGTGCACATTGAGTGAGGCAAAGTGTGAAAACAGGGAGATAAGGGACGTACGGAAAACAGCTGAACACGCCAGAGATTATTGCTTTTCATGCAGTGGACCCAGTGTAATCTTAGCTGCAATCTGTTTATCGAAGTGTTTTAAGAATATTTTCATTTAACACATGCCAAATTCTATCTGCACTTGTGTAATTCTTCCTAATTCTGCCAATGCAAAGGCACAGGGCTGTACTGAATTGATAGCAACAGATGCTTATCATCAGTCAGTGCTGCTTATTTTTTAGCAATATAACTCAATTTAAAAGCTGTCCATCCCCATGACATCTCTCAGATGACTGAGGTCTAAGAAAAAGATCAAAGTTAGCACACTATGAGCCACCGCTTGAAACTATTTTTTTTAGTTTCTAGTAAGTTTTTCTTTTCCTGGTTCTCTACAGGTATTCAGACTTAATCTCACTTTACATGAACATACATGATAAATCATAAGAAGGCTTAAAAATGCCCTAAGGCATGATTGTGAGTGTGAATGTTATCTAATATCCAGTACGTGTGCGCGGCAACTCTCTGAGGGCCAGACCAGGATTAACAATTTGAATTTGTGTAGAATAAATGGATGTAAATTAGGATATATTAAATGTACAATTTGTGGGATATTTTAAAATCTTTTTTTAATCTGATTCATTAATGTATATATAAATAAATAAATAAATAAATAAATAAATAAATAACTGACAGGTTAATCAATTATTAAAATAAGCATTCATGAGGATTTGCACAATTGAAAAATTGAATTGTATTGATTTTGATTTTCTACATATACAGTACAGTTAAAATGCCACTAGATAAGAGATAAGATAAGATTTGATTTATGATCATTACACCAGCACAAGTACAAGGTATGAAATGTTGACGTAACAAGCTCAAACCATCCAAGAAACATACAATACAATTGACTGATAGGGGGAGACAGACAGCAGCGCTGAATGCGCCAAGAGCCTAGCAGAGATACGGTTACTTGACGTAGTGATAAAAGAGAAAAAAAACGGGGCGTGGCTCAAGCCCCTCCACATGCATCAACAAATAGACACTACAACCTATCTCGCACAACATGTACATGACTTGGGAGTGGAGTTGGGTGAAGTGGAGTCTATGATGTGGCCCAGCCGGGAGCGGACAGATGCTTCCTCATGCGTGGCAGTCACATCATGCGGGTTGAATTCAGGAACAATAGAGGTGTTGAATTATGACGGGTGATACAGTATATCGTCTGTGAATGTGTTTGTGTTAGAGTGTCCTTCACCAGTTGTAGAAGGTGCAATCTGTTGATCAGTCCAAGGGCACTTATTAGGAGTAGGGCAGTGGAGGTAGTCTGTGGAAATATTCTATCCAGGAGAGAAAGTCCAGATAACAGTTTGTTTTGGGAGCAGGTCAACAAACAATGTGGTCAATCTTGAGTCCATAGCATGAAACTCTGAAAGGGGGTTCAATTAGCCAAATTAGCAATCATACTGCAAAGTATTATATGCGCATGATTTAGTGATATCTAGTCGTGAACAAAACCTTTTTCATTGTAAAACCCAGTATAAAGTTAAATAATATGAATATATATATACAGGGGGCCCCCGGTTTATGAGATTAATCTTTTCCGGGGTTGGGCTCTTAAGGCGAATTCATTATATGGCGGGCAATCCAAACCTTTGTTGAATAGCTAATGCGTTTACAACCCCATGTAAAATCACCAAAATTGTATATACATTATTAAAAATTGGTATCAAAATACCATCGTAAGTGCTACGTATATATAATATACAGGCATACAATTAAATAAATATCATAATATCATAAATATCATTATATCATAAATATAAAAAATATACAATGCATTTATTTACCTTTGAGCAACTTATAGCGATATTCCATAGTGAGGGTAGCCTAGCCTAGGCTTTGTATTTTTTCATTATCCCATTTAAGTTTGAATTAAGCAGTAAAATAAATACATTAAATACATTATTTAAAGCAGTGGCCCCCAACCCCCGGTCCGCGGACCGGTACCGGTTCGTGGATCAACTGGTACCGGGCCGCGTGGGCTGTACCCGAAATAATGTTTTGGAGATGTTAGTTTAATGGTACCCATGCACCGAACGCGAACGCGAACGAGGCGAAAAAGTGGAGCGTTTTGTATCGTAGTCAATGGAGTTCGCGTGATTGGGCGCGAATGCTCGTCGGGCGACGCGATGGTCGCAAATGGAGCGACGCAAATGGCTGCGCGTGGTCACGAGAAGCGAAATTTCGCCGTTAGCGTGAAGTTATTTTTTATTTACTTTTTCCGCGTTCCGAGTCGCCACAGCCAACCAACTTCGGGAATATTCAACGGCTCACGCAGGGGGGCAGGAATGAATCATGGCGGCCGCTTTGCGGTCACCGGGAGTGATCCAACACGGCCAGCTGAGCTTTCAATACGAAACAGAGCCAAGCAAGAGCCCTCACCTGGCTTGTCGAAAGGCGGAAGCGAGAACTTGGGACAACTGGCAGCGTGCAGCGTTTGCTTCACTTAACAGCTGTTGAACCGTTGTTACTGTGCTAAGCTAACGATAGTGCAGCATTGTCAGCAAAATATTTAGCACGGTCTCGGCCACTTGATTGCGACATAGAAACTTTTATTTTTTGACAGGCGAGTATTGCCGCAAAGAATGAAGGTGCTATCGGTGAAAATATTTTCTCAGTCACGTCCCACAAAAGGGAAAGTTATCAGCAATGCTCTTCTTTCCGGATCTACCGTAAAGGGCACAGCAAGCTCGCTCCACCCCCCACCCCTCTCCTCGCATGATCAAAAAGTGGACAAAAAGTACAACAGCGACAGAAAGCCCCGTCCATGCGTTTGTGATGTGGTTGTTAAGGCAGACCCCCCCCGCCGGTCCGCAATATAAATCAATATAAATCTGAGGCGTAGTGAGAAAGATGATGTGGTTTTTAGAGCAGCCACCTTGCTAGAGAAAATCTCAACAGATTTAATTGTAAATGCAGCCTTTAAATATATTTTCATCCTGGTATGTCCGTGTCGATTAGCATGTAATAACTTTTATAACATTTATTCCTCAATCTTCTAAAATAGCACCTTAGTCTGTTATATGAAAAAAAAAATGAGCAAAGGAAGATGGAAGAAACAACACACGCAGCGAACAAAGAAACACCCAGAATGCTGAATTAATGAGATAATTGGTCATTATGCCTGGGTGCTATTTTCTTCCTTCTGACAATGTACCACATAAAAACTTTTTCTCAAGCACACACATGAACAACCGTGCACAAGCATACATCAATACACACATAAAAATGCAAACCCTAATTTCCATTACACGTAATACTGCACAAAAGAAAAAGCTGGTCATTGTCCTAACAATTTTTGTCACTCATACTGTAGTCACACACTTCAGATCATTTGCATAAATGGATGGATGCTACAAACATTCCCCGAATGAATGTGAAGAATAAGAATGAATGAAGAAACATTTCAAAATTACTCCATTAACAATAGGAAAAAAAATGACTTTTTTATGCTCCATATATCAAGATCCAAACACACTTTTTTTTATCATTAAGCTACACAAGTACAAGGCAACAAAATTGACTTTACTGGCTCGAACTGTCCAAGTTACATAGAAAGACATTGACTAAAAAGTTATACAGGCCAGCCAGGATGTAACACTAGTTAATAGTCCTCCAAAATCTTAGATGAGAAAAAAGTAAACACAGGGCTGAGGGAGGATGGAAAAAGATGAATCCATAGCCATGCCTCAAGAGGGCATAGCGTAAGATTGGAAAAAAAATCCTTGCACTTGTGCAAACTAAAAAAAAAAAAAAAAAAAAAAATAAGAAAGAAAAGAAAGGCAATAGCACACATCTCAAAACAACATACTTAGATGGCTTGTTTTGGTGTCATGTCTTGGTGAGTGTCCAACTTCTTCTACTGTGTATGGTATTACTTGGGTGCCACCCAATTTCCAAAATTATACACTACAGCACCATGTTTTTCTGTTCAGTTCTTTGAACTATACTGCACTCTTCCTTACAAAAAAGTTGCACAACCACATATTTTAATGTTGGCACTACCGGCATGTTCGTGTCAGTCATGAAGTGCACCCACAGTAAAAGGCACACACGCACACATTATTCATGCAGAGAGAGAAGCAGACCTTTGCCCGACCGCTGGAAATGTCTTACATAGATTTCTTTTATAATAAAATGGTATTTCAAGACCAAATGCTCCATTGTAGTAATCTTTAATTATGTAAAGATTAAACTTTAATTCAATGTCCGGGCCGCTGCTAATATGACCGCAGCTGTGCGAGACTTCAAAGGAAAAGGGGATCAGTTCTGTTGTAAATTCATCATTGCCGCTGAGTTGATGTGCATGAGGGTGGATTGCAGCTGTGCAAGTGTGAGCAGGGGGAGGTCCTTTGTTTGCTCTGGTTACGGGAAAGCTAAATGGGGTCTTATGATGTTGAGCGGGGATCTTATTTACATTGTATTGGCGGGCGATGAGACGCGAACATGAATAGAAATACGGTTCGGTTTATTGTTTTAGAGTTGCAACGTTCAGTTGTGAAGTTGTAAGCACAATAAAAGCCAGGTTGTTGAGCCATATGAGTCCGACCACTCAGTGATCTGAGCTGCTTTGTGGATGAGGTGCTCCAGCCCAGCCTTACGCAGTCTCTCTCGCTTTTTTTTTTTCCAATGTGAAAAGTGGGGGCGCTACTTTGCAGATTTTCAGCTAGCGCGGCCGGTGCCGGAACGTATCAACAGCTAAAAACAACAGTTTACTGTACTTTTTTAATTTAATTTTCAACAATAAATTTACAGTTGATCCCTACTATTTAGTCGATGGTCTACATCTACGGCTAAAACCTACATATATAATTGACACCAACGGTTTTTAAGATATAGAGCATTATTTCAACTGTCCCACCCTCTTGAGAAAATGAAATTCGTATGGCGAATATAAAGTGCACATAAAATATGAGCTCACTACTAACGACAAACTAATGGGAGCCCTCAGCTTGCCTAAGTCTCAGAAATACATTTGAGGCTCGCGCCTCAAATTGTACGGAATGTACAAAAATGTACACAAATAACATTGATTATATCAATCATATACAAATGCTATTCATTTCAAGACAAAACGCTAATTAGATAGTACTTATCAATGCAAAACTTTTTCATATGCTAACATATACTAAAAGGAAATACCTGGCACAATCAAAAATGCGAACCAGCTAAAGGCATACAGGACAGCACTATTCAGCACTAACATGCTGAAGATAAGAACTAACATTCGCTAGCATGTTATTCACAGTCACAATTTGTTGGATCGACAAACAAATTTTAGGCATATTATCATAAATGACAGCAATCTAACAAACAAAGTACAACTTACAGATTTCACATAGAGACAGAACAGTGACTGCTCTCAATTGAATATAATATCAACAGCGGCCAGAAGTAGCACCAAAAACAAAGATTTAGCCAAACAAGCCAAACAAAGCACAAATGAATGAACTGTTCAAGGATAAACTAAATCAGTTCCAAAACATCATTATTTAGGGTGCGGCCCATACGGTCCGGTATCGGGCCGCAGACCAGTGGTAAGGGACGTCTGGTCTATGGTATTACCAATATATGACAGTAGATCGATATACTTTTGAAAAAAGAAGCCGCAAAATTTCAACCGCAACATATCGGGGTAACCAGCTCCCTTTAAAAAGCCAAAAGTCCCATCACTATCCTATGGTCAAATGAAAGTCAACTGCATAGTTTCACATTCTGTGTTTTGGCAAAATATGCGGCTTTTGTCTATATCGAAGCATTTAATGAATTTATTCCAGAATTAGACTGGGATTATTCTTGATGAATGAAAATAATCTACATAGATTTTATGTATTAGTGGCACCCGGCCACATGCTAAAGTTTTCTTTGGCTGTTGCATCTTCATGACTTGAATTTTCAATCATAGTAGAAAAACATAGACTCCTGCAAGTGTTCCTTAATTTCTATTATTTTAAGATCCATCACATTATACCCAAAGTTTGGCTTCATCCCTTTGACATTCCCAATGACCTTGTTATTTTATGAGTATGATGTCTATGATGATTGTTTGAGATAAAATCATGAGAGCCTTTAAACTCTGTAATGCGGTGGTTTTAGCACCCATGCTCACTTACCGGCAAATGATCACTGCCTTGTTGGCTACATTTCTGCAGGTTTTTTTTCAGTCATTTTTTCTGTATTTCATCATGTCCACCCCTCTCGCCCATTATCTCCTTCATTAGTCTCAGTCTGTGCATCTGATTGACTCTGTGCTCTCTCTTTTTTATGTTTTCTATTTTAGTATTTAAAAAGACAGGAAATTTGTACTTTACTTATATAGTTGGTAACTGAAGGATTCAGACCTGGCCAAAGTGAAGCCAACGGGCCACATCCAGCCTGTTCACAGTCTCTGACAGGAGCATGAATCGGTCATTGAGTCAAAATGAAAAGATAAAATAATAAATTGCTTCAATGATACTTAGGAGATGTAGTAGACGGTCCACTCTGACTCATTCTCCCCCACCTCTCACAGGGTATGATCAGAGTTCTGCGGGGGATGAAAGTTGAAACGCCTGAAAGGGTCCCTGCATTCCCAACAGACCTTCACAAAATGTGTCATCTAGGTAGGAGCAGCATCTTCCCCACCATTGAAACCAACACACCACCAGCTCATGTGAAGGAACTTTGGGCCATGAGCAGCTGGGTCCCATAGTTTCAAGTCCGACCACACTAGCCGCTCACCAATGGGCTTCACCTCCAAGTACGGCTACAAGCAACAATGAGAAAATTAAGTTTGAATGTTTTTATTATTAAAGGACCGTTTTGAGTTCAACTTCAACCTGTTTGCGATGGCTGACCCATCCAGGGACACCGAGGCCCCGAAAATTTAGCTCCGAGGATCATTTGACTACATAAACCGCTCCAACACAATAAAGTGAGGCCTCATGGACTAGGTATTACGATTATAGTAGTATGCAATTATAGTTGTGTGGCCAAAACAAAAAAAAAACATTCTCTGTTTTATCTGATTTTTTTTTATAACAAATATTTCTTAGTATAATATTCATACAAGGCTTATATTGTATGAATAAAGTTTATATTCTATTAATAAAGTTGACTTTGCGGATTGTTTTTAATACATTCCCTTTAGTGAAGCACCATTTAGTGGCAGCATAACGCAACTCTGGTGGATGCATAATGCAACCCCAGCCAGGACTATGGTTTCAACTCTGTGTGCGCCTTATAATCTGGTACAATTTAAAATCTGGTGAGCCTTATAGTGCGGAAAATATGATATTGGGGTGACGTGACTTGAGCTGGTGGTGGGTGGAGGCGGACGGGAGCAGGGGACGGACCTCGATCAACAACAAAATGGAAAGGCTTCTTCTATTATGGATTAAAGAGAAGGAAAATATGTTCTAGTTTGAGAAAAATTCTTGTTTAAGAAAATAAATCAATAAATTCTGCGGGTTGGTCTCTGCTCCCCTCCGCCTCCACCCAGCTTAAGTCACGTCGCCCCAAAGGTAAATGTCATTTTTCCTTTGTATATTTATGTTATTTAATTTAACTGTACAGTAGATTATGTTACTAATTTTTAATATGTGTATAAAGTCGTGATGTTTTTACCTAAGGTTTTTGCACGCATTGCACGCATTCACTAATTAACATAGGTTTGGATTGCCCGTCATACGAGCAATTCGAGTTACGAGCGTAGCCGCTGAACGGATTAAGTTCGTAACACGGGGGCCCACTGTATATATATATATATATATATATATATATATATATATATATATATATATATATATATATATATATATATATAGGTCGCAACATGAAAATAATGTAAATCAGGGATGTTGGTGGACCCCCGTGTTACAATATCCCTGATTTACGTTATTTACGTTATTTTCATGTTGCGACCTGGAGTACTGAGTTTATTTCATCCCCTCTTTATGACATTTTCCCAGATTTTCGACAAAAACAACAGTTGTGACCCTAAAAGGTTGCCTGTTTTTTGCTGTTTTGCCTCCATCTGCTGGCGTTTTTAGGTAATTGCACTTATTTACTCTGGCCGTCAAACTTGCCTTCCTGCAACGCGTCACTAAAATGCTGCTCTGCTATCGGTCGGCCTGACTCGTTTCAAAAGCTTTGTTCGACTGTGAGTTACAAAACCGTACTTATAGTGCATTTTACTGCTTGATTCAAAGTTGAATGGGTTAGCCATGGGTCCCAAGATTGCTAGTGGTGTTAAAGAGAGAAGTAAAAAGATGATTTATATGGAAACGATGCTGGAGATAGTCAAGAAATACGAAGCTACCCTAGGCTACCCTTACTAGGGTATATGGGCATAATAAACGCCACTCAAAGGGGAATAAATCCTTTATATATTTTTTATTTATGATGTATTCTGATTGTATACATGTATATTATATATACGTAGCACTTACTATACTATTTTGGTACCATTTTTTAATATGTATGTACAACAATGTTGATGTTTTACCTGGGGTTCTAAACGCATTAGGTATTTAACAGGGTTTGGATTGACAGCCATACGGTGAATTTGCCTTACGAGCCCAACCATGGAACAAATTAATCTCGCAACACCGGGGCCCACTATATACACAATAGTATCCCATGGACAAAACTCCCAGGAGGGGAAGGAAAAACTCAAATACCCCATCTGGGGAAAATAAGAAACCTTCAGAAGGGACCGCAGATGGGAGGAGCCCCTTTCCAGGCTCAACAGGTTGCACTACAGTCCATGCCCAGTGCTAAAAATAACACATTGTGCCATATTAGGATATAAGTGTCTAGTCCAAAGTTGCATTGACAGCAGGCGAGGCCATTGGGTAAGATCGTCTTCACAGTCTGGCCTAGTGGGTCCATCTTAACATTTTTAGACATTCCTTTGATGAGCCCATTAGGGTGCCCTCACCACTCTCAGAAATATATCTAGTAAGGCAAATTTTAGAGGGCCAAAATGGGGTAATGTAGACCAAAACCCATCCTCAACTACCACCTTTTGCATGTACATAGATGATACTGCAAATATAGATGATATGCAATTTGCTGTAAAATACATTTTTATCTTCTTAACGTTTTACTTTTATTCTGATCTTTTCACTTTGACATGGCAATAAAGTTAAATAAGTGCACATGATAAAACATATCTATATATAACCTACTGACTTACGGTTCATGCTTGTGCTCTGTCAATTATGTGTTGTTTATACGGAGAAACTTGTTTCTACACGTTGCACATGACAATAAACACTGAATCTTGAACAATAATATTTTTTACCCACCAAGATTATTGGTGTACTTAGTGAGGAGTCACGAATTTCACTGGATGATACAGAAATGCTGAATTTGAGTAATTGCCCAAGAAAGACCAAAAATCACACTTTTTTTTTCTTCTTAGTTTTTCTGCACTATGGTTTTTAACTTGAGGGGGCTTGGTGGAGCAGTGGTTTGAGCCTCCGCCGCACAGTTCAGGGGTCAGAGTTCAAATCCACTTCACTCCCACATTCCAAACATGCAGGGCAGGTGAATTGGACACTCTAAATCAGGGATGTCTTACTCATTTTTATCGTGGGCCACATTATAGTTATAGTTTCTGTCAGAGGGCCGAAATAAGTATAAAGTCTCATGCGTAAAGTTCGTAGAGTTCCTTGCACACTTTGAAATCAGAGGTCGGTAAAAGCCATTCAAAAGAGATAAGGAACCATAAAAGATTGTTGTTGTTGTTTTCCCTCAAAACTTGCAACTTTGGTATTTCAACCAGAAACTTGAAGTCAAATCAGCATTTTGTAAGCCTCCTAAAATGATGTGACGAGTCGGATCTGGCCCCAGGGCCTTGAGTTTGACACCTGTGTCTAAATTGTCCTTAGGTGTGCAGTTGTTCATTTCTGTGTGTGTCCTATGATTGGCTGGCAAGCAGTTGAGGGTGTTCCTGGGATAGGCACCAGCAGGCCGGCGACCCTAATGAGGATACGCGGTTACAGAAAATGGTAGTTGGATGGACAGTTTTTAACTTAGTTTTCTTAGCTGAACACAATGACAAAAATCTCTATCCTTTTTCTTTTCACTCATCTCCTCCCCCTCATCCTCTGCCTGCGTCTGTTCATCTCTGTGTTAATCCGCTATGGTTTTCTTTCAATTCTTTCTTTTGCAACCACTTGCATTTCCCCCCACTTTATTCCTAAACATTGAGAGACAAGTTATGATAAATGATGAGTCTTAGATTTTTGGACTTTTTTTCTTTTTAAATTGTACAGTGTGCAGATTTAACTACAATGGTTCATAAAATTGCTTTACTCATGTCCCTTTTTTTGCCTTGTCTTAAAAAAAATAAATAAATACTGTACAGATTAAAACACAACCAGAAAGGTAAGCAGGGTGAAGGCTCTAAGTGAAGTGAAGGGTATTTTAAAAAGACTTTTGGAAAGTAATAGAGACTTATGGTAAGAGTCAAGGAGAAAATTTCAGCGTCAGAAGGCAAGGGCAAGAAAAGATGGCTGACTAAGAAATCTATTTATTTAGTTGGTCTGATGCAAGTTGCTGAATATTTTATCCACCTTTTTTTGATGTGTTACAATTCTCAAGTTTAAATGTTTTACTGTACACGCTTATTGTAATGCAGTAAATGAAACCAGACTCAAATAATTTACTCAACCAGTAAATTGATCTTTAGATCTGGGGATATTCATGTTTAAACCACATTTTAATCCCTCCAGTCGAAGGTAGCTGTTGGTTGTAATGGTTGACCTGTCAGTGTAACGATCCAAAATTTGCTGAAGGAATACTTAGAAGGAATACTCTTCGTATTCCCCATATACAGAAATATATCTATCCATCCATTAGGTACCGCTTTGTTGGGTTGGGTTGCAGTGCAGCTTGAGCAGGGAAGCCCAGACTTCCCTTTCCCCAGCCACTTTGTCCAACTACTCCCGGAGGATACCCGGCGTTCCCACGCCAGCCGAAAAACATAGTCTCTCCACCGTATCCTGGGTCCTGTAGAAAATGTCGAAGTGGCGAAAATGTGTGTTTGGGAGAACACAGCCAGACAATCAAAGTCGGTAGTAAATAATTCACCAGCATGGGGAACCGTTGTTATTCTAGGAGTAAAAAGTTAAAGAGGCTGTATCATGCAAGTTAAACTTTTTGAGGATATTGTTGATTTGCCCCCAAACATTTATTTCCATTCATTGATACTGTGCTGTGAGCACCAGCATCTTCTGGGCAGATAAACAGGACTTGCAATAGCAAGTCTTTGGATCACCCGTGCAAGAGTAAATACACACTGACCTTATCCATGTATTTTTGTTTCGTTTTGGTTCCGGAGTTGAGATTTTTCACCGAGTCAGCCAAGTAAACACAAATGTTTCATTTATTGGTTTCGTTTTACTTTAGAAAATGTCAAAGTGACAAAAATGTGTGCTTGGGAGCACACAGCTCGACAATCAATGTCAGTAGTAGATAACCTGCAGAGGGAACCCTCACTGCAACAGTGGGACAGGTAAAAAAAATAAAAAAAATAAATAATCAAAGCCACGTATAAACCATTAGCTAAAAAAGGTTGAAATGAACGCAACAAGTAATTCTTGTAATTCTTTTATTGCCCTAGTGAGTGTCTTCCGTGGAGGTGGTAAACATCGGAGTACTGTTGTTGGTGTTGCTGTCAAATCTGTCAAAGGAAGAAACGTGCCTGAGACTGAAATCAGAAACTCAAATGTATTTTCTCCAAACGCAACATACTGACATATTCAAAACCCACTTAGACAAAACCTGGTTCACCTCAAGGACAAACTCTTGAGATGTAAACTCAGCATTGTGGTTTATGTAATGCAGTTCTAGTAAAGGGTGCAATTGCCTTTACTTTGGCGAGATTAAGCAAGCACAGCACAGGTGGATGGTGTGCCATTGTGCAGTGTGTTTCAAGGTCTAGAATCAGTGACTCATTTGCATTTTGAGAAGAGAAATCACTTTGAGTCAATTCTAGATGGAGTGGAACACAAAAAACTGTCTACAACTAAGGTTCAAAGCATCACCCACTATATGCCTACCTCCTTAAAACAAAACAAAAAAAGCTAGTGTATAGAATTTACTCGTCATTTTCATCAGAAAGTCCCCCCAAAAGATGCAGTTAAAAACCAAAGACAACAATAGTAAAATGAGTTTGTAAACATTCACAATACAGTATACTTGTAATGTTAATAATAAACTAATCTATTAAAATCAGAAGCATGCAATCAAAGCTCGGTGATAATGATTGGTGAATATTGAGTGGAGCAGACATCATCTGTCTCCATGCTCTGCTTAGAGCTAAAGTTGTTCCCTCTCTATCAGCCCCATTAGCCTCAGGGGGTTCTGCTACACTTCATTCTGTCTAAGGTGACAAACAATCTTCTTGACTCTGATTTTGACATTTCCTGGCAAATTCTGTCAGTCCCTGCAATGCTCTGTACCTTGGTATGTCAAAGATAGAAATACCAAAGCATCAATTTCTCCTCCTGACTTCTACCTTTTAATGAACCAAACCTTGCTCTAGCAAACAAGAAGGAAAGAGTAAAATTCTAAAGCCATGATGAAAAAAGAAGTCATTTTTAGAATGCAACAACACTTCTAAAAGCACAGCAGAAAAAGACAGTGGCGCCATTATAAGTCCTTGCAACATCGAATAAATTTTGATTGATTCCCTGCAAACCTCTACAATAGCATTCCCCCTGGCAGCATTCATCCATTAAAAAAATACTAGCCTGGTGTAGGTCTTTGCAATTATAGCTGGGTTTGTGTCTTTTTCTTATGTATTTTCAGTTTTCAAGGATACTTCATCTCATAAACTTAGGTTCCATATAAAATATCATATTTCTCAGAGTAGAAGGCGACCTCATTTTTTTTTTTTAACTTAGGGTGAATTTTACAAAAACACGAGTATAAGTCTACCCCTTACTTTTGTGGTTACATAGATCATGGCTGTCCAATTAAAACACAAGGTGAATGTTATTAAAATTAAAATATTATACTACTTTTAGAGGCATTTCTACATCTTATATCGAGTTAGGGTTGCGGTAATTGGGGGGAGGGGGTGGGACGAAAACGAGGCAAGACTGCGAGGCAAAGTACGCATGCGCATAGACGATGAAACTAATGTCGCAACAATAACATAATTTGAAGATTCAATGCTTTATTTTTTGACACAGCTGATTATTAATGTATCCAAAAGTCACTTCAATGTTTCTTCCCACACCTGCCGACATCCATGCTTCAAGCACACGTCTAAGGGCTGAAGGACACAAGTCGTTTACTTTTGCTTTTGTGTCAAAGTCCCTTGAAAAAAATCTGTCATGCAAACTTGTTGTTGACAACAAAGAGGAAATTAGGCAGCGCTTGACACTTTAAAGCGATGTTCTGTGCAAACACTCTAAAACTAAGGCACACTGTATTAAATAAGAAGTACAATACAGTGATCCTCGCTACACCGCGGTTTTCTTATAGCGCCCTCAGTGTATCACAGATTTTTTATTTTTTTCATTAAAAAAAATAAAATAAAAGCTATATTGTGGAGAGACGTACTGTGGTGCATGCCAGACAGATGAGTTAGCTATGAATACACTTGCCACGTCCACTACTCGGATGTCAAACTACTGCAGTACACATATTTACTTAGATTATTAAACCTTATACACTAACTGTACTGTGGTCCATTCCTGTTTCAATCCCACTGGCTGTAGTGTCACGGAGAGCCGCAGTTATATTAGCGCTACCCGGAAATCTGATTAGAGTGAAGCCTGTAGTTGACCAAACATGATAACAAGCGTAATTTACACTGAGATTCCATCTTATTACAAAAGAAATCTAGATAAAAGATTTACAGTGTTCCAGTGCGGCACTGCTCTTTCCTGCTACTCCTTCGTGTCTACCTAACGGCATGGGAGACGGGCAAGACACGTGATTGGCTTCCGGCGCGACCATCGACCATTGAGGGCAGGAGTTGTACTTTACTTCCACCCAGGATTTGCATCTGCTCCTGCTCTCGTGAAACTCACGGTAATAGGAGTGTAAAGATTTAAGTAAATAGGTGTACTGCAGTAATATGTGTCTTAAATATGTAAAGTATAAATACTTTCCACGTTTGAAAAATTCAGGCACCCACATACAGATGCATGCACATACACATACAAAATTCTGTCGGGGGATGAAACTACTTTGCGGTTTTTCACTTATTGCGAGAGGGATTCCGGTCCCTGTTAACCGCGAAAAGTGAAGGATTACTGTATATAAAAGCATTTTAAGCCTTGTAAATGACATATTACTTATTTCACATTCGAATGAATGTTATTCAAACACAGATATGTGGAAAAAAAATTGGTGTGTTATGAGTTATGCAGTTTTAAGTCAACCCCCCTGATATGGGGGTTGAAAATAAGAAAAAAAAAAAAAAAAAAAAAATATATATATATATATATATATATATATATATATATATATATATATATATATATATATATTTGCAACATTAGGGGTCAATGTAGCCAGAGTTTTAGGAGAGGGAGAAAGAGGTGAGATATAAGAGGAAAAGAAAAAGCTGAGAAGAAATGAGGCAGAAAGAGGAAGATGGAGCATGTGTGATGTTAAAAGGAGGAGACAGGCTTTTCATTCCTCCTACATACCCATCAAAGCTGCAACCCCCCTCTCCCAAACACACACACACACGCATACACACATGCACACAAACGCACACATACAGTTTTCTGAAGCCCATTCTTTGTGATCTGCGCTCACATTATACAAGATCACTGCCTCCCTGTCGCCCTCCCCTATCTTTCCTCCAAACATCTAATCATGTCTCTCTCTATCAATCTCCTAATCCTCCCTGCCTTGTGTGCTCCTTCTCGAGATTTGTGCGCTACCTCATTGACGCTGTTGTATATTTTGAAAAGTCCAGCCTGAAGCTTGTTTGAACCCCTCCATAGAACGCTATTTTTTTCTGTATTGGGCTGTTGGTTTGACAATGTAAGTTCTTCAATCAGCGCTTATAATAAACTCACCGTGTCTGCCCCCCCCCCCTCCACACACACACACACACACACACACACTCACACACAACCTTCATTCTTGTCTATAGTTGAAACTAAAAACTTGAATATGGACAGAGTATAAAACTAGGCTATAAATAGGACTGAGAAGATAAGCAGTTGGTGCGCATGTGAAGACTAATCTCATGCCATGTAAATTACAGTGTTGTTAGGCTCTGTATGTAATTGGGCATTTTTACCCCTCAATGCTCTAAATTCCAAGAAAGAAATCATTTGCTCTCGATTGTTGCATCATTTCAGTCATACAATATTGTTAAGAATTCTTTACGCGTCTCAGTTTGTGATGTTTAATTATCTCATTTTGACTCACTTTCAATTTAACCCAATCCGTGTCTCCTTCCTCATATAACGAAAAAAAACCCTGCTGCATAATACGAAATGTTTTTTTCTGCATTTACGTTGCACTGAAAGTCAATACGGCGAAAACAAGCCTGCAGCAAAAGTCTAACTTGGTTTATAATTGAGTGCCGGCACGCGTGTTGCAGCACTGTATACATGGAGCGGCTTTCCCCCACAGTCAGACGATATTCCTCCATACTATAGGTGGCAGTAACCTGATTCTACAGCATACAAACAACACTACTCTATAGCAGATCCTAGAATCCTAGACTATTGAAATGGTCTTCAGCTCTCCCCAACGTGGTGCTCGCCAGGAGTTGTTTATGGTATTTAGATCACGGGCGTCATGACATCGACCAATAGTATACCAGCAATGTAGTGGCGTATGTAGTTAAGCGTGTACAGACGTATGAGCGCACACTGAGTGCCATTTTGGATGTGTCGCTCACACTGACTGCCACGTTGGATGTGGAAAGGTGAAAGAAATGCCGTAAAGAAGGGACAAAAAAAAACATTGCGGGCACGTCGTAACGTGACAAAAAATAATGTAAGGCAGGGACATTGTAAACTGGGGGTTCCCTTGTATTCATTTTCAGACGAATCATAAAGGTTACTGAACTCCCATAAGCAGTAGTTCGTCCGCCATGTTGTCTGTCGTAAAAAAATTCCGGAAGATACACATTGCGGAAAATCTGTTCCACGTGGACTCTGCATGGGGGGCATGGTTGCAGAAATAATGTCATTTGTTGCACGGATTTTGCGGAAGCGTCAACCTTAAACCAAGCTTAACACCTGAAGACAAGATAAAAGTAATAAAGATAAAACATACCTGAAGCAAAGACATTATGCAAGAAATGAATGCAAGTATGAAAATGAATGTTTATTGTAGATTTGACAATTTCTTTTTTTTTCATTGTTGGATAGTTTTGTTTTTAACATCAGATTGTAGATTCCACAACTTTTTTTTTTTTTTTTATAACGTCCGAGACATAGATTTGCTATTGTGAAAATTCCCCTGTATTGAACAATTTCTGCCTGCAAATACGATTTTGTTGTAGAGGACTTCTACTTTACCTATTTGTCATACGGCTCGTCACAGTGCAATGGTGAAGATGATGTAAGTGTATATTTCAGCTTATTCTAATTAAATTTCACATTGCTACCCGTGTTTAGTAAGTGATTAGTGTTCATACTGTTTCTATATTCATTCTGTGTTAATGTTGCCCTTTGCACGTAGGAGTTGTTGGTAGTAATTGCTAACTTACCAATGTCGGCTCGAACTACACTACATTTATACATGTACTAACATCCGGTAAGTGGCTATATGTTAGTTTATTGGCTTTAAGAATGTTGTTAATTTGTTCTTCTTCAGATACTACCCTATGACACAGAATAATGACTAAGAATATGTGCCTCGCTGAGACAAAATAAAGGTTGAGTTCAACTCGAAGACTGATGTGCTCTCTTTACGGAGCCCCCTGGTGGTGGTCAATAGAATTCAAACAACCAGTTCAGAGGTCGAATCTTCAACAATGGTGTTACTGATATTAAGAAAAAGATAATAATCTCTGGAAAATACACAAGAACCATTTGAAAAAGCAAGTCCAGTAAAATTTCAGGTTCCCACTGCAATTAAAATTATCTTTGCTTATTGAAAAATGTGACAGGCAGTCTGGAAAAAAAAAATCCTGATGAGTGAGAAAGCATCAGCGTATTTTCAGCATAGCAAGACAGCTAATAGAGGAGTCAAACAATAGTGAGGCCCTGCTCATAGTGATGAACCAGGAGAGAAAGACTGACACTGCAGCCCTTGTCAGCTTTAATGAGCTCTATAATGAGCTTCAGCTCATCATTTGCTATCCATTTGCAATGTCCCTGATTTGGTTTACCCCCTTTTTTTAACCTAAACAGGTAGAATTACCTTTGAGAGAAAACAACCTCACTGAATATCAGTCAGCAACAAATAATCTGAGTTAACGAATCATGCTAACCCACACTAAAGAAACATACACTTAAAATAAACAATACGGGTGCAATATAATAAAACTATTGTGTCCACTACTGTGTTGGGTGTACTGCAAAGGTAAACTTCCATCTAAGTGTGTGTACTTGTACAAATTATTAAATGTTATGTTTTACACCGTATATTAAAAATTAAGTGTTTTCTTTTGTTTAAATGGTTGTTTTAATGGTTTGTAAATAAAACGTCTGCATTTTGTTAATCAGGGTGGTGATACCTTACTTTACCTACTTTACTGTATCACAAAAGTCAAAGGCATAAATAATCCTCCAAATAATGATTTAAGATTAAATATTTGGTGAAAAAAATAGTAAACAACCACTAATATGGTGGCGTGTATATATGGCAAATTTAGGAAAATAGGTTTTACATTATTTTTCTTTGCTCATATTTTTTAAATAATTTTCCAACAGGCAACACCATAAATATTTGTTTACTTTTCTTAAAGGGCACTGATTCCTCATGTCAAATATGAAAATACTAAGTCAATCGAGATTACTTTATATTTTCCTTTTTTACTTGAATTGAAACATTTCTTTTCAAAAGTCTTAAGTATGCTCAATCCCAAAAATTTTTCCATATGTTGATAGAAAGATGTGATAGCAAGAAACAAAAAAGAATAGAAAAGAAAATTTAATCATCAGCAAGTTCATTGTTGGTGTTTTTTTTTTTTTTTTTTTTACAGATAGAGTTAGTGTTTTGTCATGAAACCCATGTTTTTAAAATGACTTTGTGTCAGATATTACATAAATGCTTGTGTTGCTTTCTTTCTAATCAATCAATTTATAATCCATAAAGATGACTTTATTGGAGTCAAACCAGTTACCGCAAAGCAATTGAATGGCAGAGCTTGGCGAGGACTCACGGTTTAGGTAGGCGTCTCGTTCTGCATGTCCTCATCTAATTGAGGCTTAGGGCCTCTCCAGAAAGTCAACTCTCAAAATGTTTGTGTCTCCTTTCCATCACCATTATTGGATGTTGTCCAAACATGTGATTAAAGCATTCAAACAATATTGGAGAGGTAGAAGCTCGTTGATTGGTCAAGATTTTGGTGGTGACAGCTGCCACGCTGTAAAAATGCCTATGCCTTTTTGGCCTCCACCATTCAACAAATGGAAAGCAGCACCAAATTCAATTCCTGTGCATGTAAACTGGCATTTCAGCAAAATGTGAAAAAATGGCAAGCTTGGTGATTAATTTGTGCACGTAAATGCAGCGGCAATTCAGGGACTTATTACCCACAGCTGCACAGTGTGCAAAAAATAAGTCAGTTGATAAACATGGGCTCCAGACAGATAATAGAATGAATATTTCATTGACTTTTATTCATGTGGCCAGTGAGTTATGCTGATAATAGACAAAGAACATGAAATTGATTAAGGAAATCCAGACTTATTACAACAGTGTGTCTAACAGAAACAACAGGATTGATCACATTTGGAGTTTTGGCTCATCAATTTTTAAATTGAAGCCCCTAAAAGTATACCTTAGATCTCAAAGTTAACTCTTTCAGCGCCAAGTGTTATCTGAAAAGGCAACCCCTAGCGTGCCAGTTGATTTCGAGGATCTTTCAAGGCTGACAGAATATTGTATTATATCTCTATGTAGACATTGGTGGCAGCGTTTGGAAGACTGGATTCCATTCTTTATCGAGAAAAATAAAGTAAGATTTAACCTTATTCTGTTCTTTAGAAGTCACTGTTTGCAAAAAGGTCATTTGAGGGACACCAAGCTATTTTGGAGAAATTTTGCTTTTTGTGAATAGATGTGTTTTCTGCACAACAGTAACTTTGACGCTATTTGTTTTAGTAGCATCTGAAATATCTCAACAGTGCTTCCCCTTGATAAAACGTGAAAAAAACAGTTAAAATCTGTTTTCGAGGTCAAAATAACAGTTTGGGTATTTATATAACAGTTTCCATTTGTACAGTATTTTCCGCAGTATAAGGCGCACCGCATTATAAGGCGCACCCTCAATTAATGACATATTTTAAAACCTTTTCCATATATAAAGCGCACCAGATTATAAGGTGCACCCTCAATTAATTACATACAGTGAGCTCCCGGTTTACAAACTCCCTGTTTTACGAATTTTTCATCTTAAGAACATGGACCGCTGCATTTTTTGTCCCCCTCTTACGCACAAACCTTTTGTCTTACGAACAATCCAACATGCCGGTCAGTGTGTCTGCACTATTTTTTTCGCTTTGCTGCATCAACAAAAATAACTATTCTCGCATGTCACGAAACGCAGATATGCTATTGGTCATATAAGGTTACAATCACAGTCTCAGTCACAGAGATGCTGATGTTCTATTGGTCGATTAAGGTCACAGTCACGGTCTCAGTCACGGATATGCTATTGGCCAGCGTCATGTCAACCACAGAAATGCCGATATACTATTGGCCGAATGTCTTCATCTAGCTTGATGGTACAGCTGGTTGGTGTGTTGTGAAGACTTTGCAAACTTTATCTGGTAGACATGGCTTCTAAAATTGCAAGTGGCGATAAAGGAAGAAGTAAGAGGATGATGACAATAGAAACGAAGCAGGAGATGTGTATAAAGTCGTGATGTTTTTACCTAAGGTTTTTGCACGCGTTCACTAATTAACATAGGTATGGATTGCCCGTCATACGAGCAATTCGAGTTACGAGCATAGCCGCTGAACGGATTAAGTTCGTAACACGGGGGCCCACTGTATTTTAAAACTTTTTCTATCACAATATAGTAATACTCAAAGTAATAACAATAATAACACAAATAATAACTCTAAACTCCCAATAGCATAATAACTCAATGTCAATATGACCAACCTTGCTCAACTGTAAACACACAAAAGAAACAGGTAAAGCTTACTTTATCAGTTCATTCCCTATCTACAAATTCCAATCTCAATATTGAGCCATATATAAGGTGCACCTGATTATAAGGCGCACCATCAGCTTTTTTAAAAAAAAATAAGGCTTATAGGTGCACCTTATAGTGCGGAAAATACGGTATATAACTAAATTACAAATTTACATGACGATAATTTTCATCCGCGACACTGAAAGAGTTAAAACCCCTAGGCAACTCCAAGTGCAAATGCTACTTGTCTTTGGTTCATCGCTCATCTGGCCAGACTCTTAAATGAAAACATTCCCATCAGATACCCTGTGTATCTCACCCATGCTTGTCATTCTCAGGGTAGTTTGCCTCCCTCTTGCTCAAGACAATTCAACTTTATTAATTCATTATTCTACATAACCTTTCTGTTAAAAGATGCATTCATAGAGTAAAATCTGTGAAAATGGAGTGGATTGATAAAAGCGTCTTTTGTTGTTGTTGTTTTAAATCAAGAATCTGAAAAGTCAGCCATCTGATGTATTAGCTAGAATACTCAAAATAAAAGCCCCCAAAACTCATTAGCATACAGGAATATGCATTTGTCAACATTAGAGCTGTGTGTTGGCTCAAACCACTGCTGATCAGCAACATTTCCAGGCTTTGTCACCATCATTTCTCTACGCTTGGCTTCACATTCTAACACTTTCAGTGTGCATATCGACACACACGCACACATCCACACACACAAGCTTTGAAAACAGATTTATAGACTGCACTGGAAACAACAGCATCACTTCTACTCTGGTGGAGAGGAGAACATGCAAATGCATGCATACCTTTGTAAACACACCATTTCCCCTTGGATACACACAAAAACGTATAGCAATGGGCTTGACTCCCCTTGGCAAATTATTAGTCTATATCTGTTTGTCTGCGGTCAGGTTCTCAGACTTAGATCGTTTACATTTGCCATATCCTACCTTCTGTTTTTTTTTTTCATTACTAATAAGGACACTGTACAATACTGTATCAGACTGTTTCTATGCTATTGTTGGAGTATGTCTGTGAATTTGTGTATGGTTGTGGCTATTATCAAGCTGAGCAGTTGTTGAGTCAGTGGAGTAAAATTGAAAAAGGGGAATAAAAGAAAAGAGGTAGAAATAGGAAGGAGAGAGCAGAGGACTGAAATGGATGGAGCAAGGCAAATAGAAAGAAGGGAGAAATGGTGATGATGTAGCTGATGTGTGTGCGTTGCTTGTGTTTGTGTGTGTTTAGACAAAGACAGACAAAACAAGGACACACCACTAAGACAGAAATTATAAAAATAAATGGAGCCATAAAAAGGATAAAACCTCGAAGAAATCAAATGGGTAGGGGAGACAAGAGTGAGTCAAGTTTGACCCCTAACAACTCATTATCATGCAAACTTTTGACTGGTTTATAGCTTGGCTACCCTTGATGTCTCATTCATTCATTCACTCACGCATTCACGCACACACACACAGGATGGGGGGGGGGGGGGGGGGGGGGGGGTCTATCGTAGTGGGGACACCCTATTTGCATAATGTATTTTATAGCCCCTAACACTGACCTTCAACAACAGATTGTCTAACTAAATCCAATTCAAACCTATACTCTAAAAGCAAGTCTTGAGTCTCAAAAAGAGGTCTGAACTGGTGGGGCCCTCTAGTACAGTCCCCATAAGTGTAAGAGAGACCCAACACAGACAATAATAGCAGGGATTTGGACCCCACCGTGTGGCAAAAACCAAGGGAACACACACACTCACACATGTAGCCTGAACAAAAATTCTCCATGCATGCATGCACAATGTCTCAAATAATCAAAGGGAGCATAGGTACTTGTCATGAGGCAACAGAGGTTGAAACCAGCATTTTAATCCCCATCTTCATTGTCCTGATCACATACAGTGCATTCATGGCTCTATCTCGCTCACACACACAGACACAAACAAATGTACTCCTAGCATACACCTGCCAGCTAAAACCTGCTGAGTTCACCATGGCAACACGAGAAGTACCTCACTCTGTTGTTTGGAGACAGTTTTCTCAGTGGAGAAATTACAGACTAATTTGGCAACCCAGTGGTAAGCCAAAGCTCTAGCTTGGTCTGCATAGCCTCTTGTATATAACGTAACTCCAGCAATTTACAGTAAATAGTATGACAAATAGAATTCACTAGTTCTTTGTTGTCTTTGTAACACATACTTAAATTTTAAAAAGCGCTAGACTGTGGGTCGGCAACGTGCGGCTCCAGAGCTGCATGTGGCTCTTTCATCCTTACGGTGCGGCTCGGTTAGGGAAAATAAAGAATGCATGGTTCAGATCGACTACGTGGACAGCGTAACAAGCGTCTCATTTGAATTGCATTTAACGAAGTTTGCGTGATTGGGTGATAGGACATCTATAGGACGTGTTTGATGCGACAGGACAGGGAACGGGACGGGAGACAGCCAATCAGTTTCGGGAAGGTAAAACAAAAAGAAAATATAGCACAGCCTTCCAGATTAAAAGCACACATTTTCAAAGTAGGATATAACTGAACATTAAAAAATAAAGTACTAGAAGAATTCTTAACACAAAAGAAATGTCATCTTAATGACCTTGCGTGTGAGGATGTATTTTAACGTCAGGTCATTCTGCTACTTCTTTTCTAGAAACCAAGACGGTAACAACTAGGGCTGCAAGATTATGGCAAAAATAATAATCACAATTATTTTGGTCAATAATGAATTCACGATTATTAATCACGATTATTCATCATGTTTGGTCAAACACGACTAACGTCTATTACCTTTTTTTAAACAAGCAGTATGTAAACAAGGCTTCAAGACTTTATACTTACAAATAAAAATTAAATAAATAAATAATATTTAAAACAAATGGCAACACAGGGCAACACAGTTAACTTACTTGCTGAATGCAAACCAATAAAAACAAAAATGAAGCCTACTTAGAACCAAGCACATGATTTACTTTTAAGCAAATTTTAATCAATTAGCAGTCAAAAGTCATTTTCAGTCTTTTCAAACTGAATATATTACAATTTTTTTCAAAATTGGTCTCAATTGACAGCTAGTATTGTAAATATTAGGAATCAGGTGAGAAACTCAACACCATTTCAACCTGGTAAATACGATATTAGGGTGAAAAAAAGCAGAGGCTTTTGTCATGCAAACATGTGGGAAAGCATTGTCCCCTGGTGGTAGGCTGGTAGGCTGGCAGCCAATATTGTGATCACGATTAAAATTCGAATAATTGTGCAGCCCTAGTAACAACCTTGGCTAACACGAACACCACTATGAAGCTTAATGACAAACAAAAAATTAAACAGGAAATACAACACACCCTTTTAAAAGCAGATATTTCAAAATAAGATAACACAGGTAACAAAACAATACAAACTGGAGCACTTGAAGAATTCTCAAGACTGAATAAATATCTTAATCCCCCTGTTTGTGAACACAGATCGATTCAGATGTTGGTTCGGTCTGCTTGCTTCTTTTAATAAAAGTAATGTGGTAGACCCTTGGTTAACAAAAGCTGCTGTGAGCAACTCCTCTGGGAGCAAACACCCAACTGAGTTTATCCGCTTCCACACTCCCACTCTCTCCATTAATTTCAGATGTAAAAAAGAGGTCCCATGTATCTGTGGAAACTGGGTCAAAATACCAATTTGAATGGTAAAGGTTGCCGACCTCTGTGCTAGACAGTCAGTGCAATACATTAAGTACATTCTGCTGGTCACCATTGCAAAATCCTGTACAACAATATTAATAACAACATTAAAAACAGGATATGATTTAGTCTTGGGGGGAAAAAAGAGTCTAACTCAGTTGAGTTGATTTTATAAACAGGTCAACTGAAAATATCCGCTCCACGGGAACCATGTTTGTGCCACTTTTTTCTACACGAACATTTTTCATAGAGGCACGCAGTGATTCAATGATGCTGACGGAGATAGAGCAGTCCAAAACAACAGGATAAATAAAAGTCGGTGAAGACGAGAGTCACGAGAAATTAGTCTGATGGAGCAAGTGGCTGACAGGTTCAACTTGGGTCAACTTAAAACATGACAGACCTACGGAGACGGAAGAGGTTCCAGGGTAATGACAGACAAAATGACAAAAAATGACAAAAAATTTTGAGCATTGAAAATAAAACTGAGCGAGCGAAAACAGACAACATCGCGTTTGCGCAACATCGAGCTCTCGCTCGCTCGAGTCGTCCTCTGCGCTCACTCAGGTCTGCTCACACGTTACGTTTGTGCCACAAAACCAGCCAGTCAGAGCTTGTAAAAGCACATTGATTGACAGCTTTGTATCCAATGAGATTGCTTGTTGACGAGAGTGCGTCACATCGACGTGGGCGGGAGGAGGTGGGCTTATATTATTAAAGTACAAAAACTAACAAGGTATTTCTGTCAAGTGATGCAATACAGTAATAATAATAATAATATTAAAAGTAATTCTCCAGCCCAAGTCCGTGTTGACGCACTCTCGTTTGCCCTTTCCAGGTGAACACAGGGCAAACGAGAGTGCGTCAACGGATAGCGTACAAGCAATCTCATTGGATACCAAGCTGTCAATCAAAGTGCTTTTACAAGCTCTGACTGGCTGGTTTTGTGGCACAAACGTAACGTGTGAGCAGACCTGAGTGAGCGCAGAGGACGACTCGAGCGAGCGAGAGCTCGATGTTGCGCAAACGCGATGTTGAGCGAGGGAGGGAAAAGTATCGCGAGCGAGAGCGAGATGTTGAGCGAGAGAGGGCTATACCGAGCGAGCAAAAAGGAATTTTGAGCGAGCAATTTCTTTTTCTGTGTTCAAACTCCATCGGCGCGCGCTCAAACTCTTATCATTACACGCTCAATAGGTTTTTTTGGGCTCAAAATCTGTTTTCGCTTGCTCAGTTTGATTTTCTCCGCTCAAAATTTTTTTTTCGCACTCTCGTAATTGTGGCACAAATATAACGCCATAAAGGGTGGCCGCCAGGTGGTGATTAGCAAAGTGCCTGTTGCAGCTAATAGCAGCTCATGTTAGCTGAGGCTGTATTTTCCGGAGCTTTTAAACGTCAATAGACCCACATAAGCCATTAAAAATTATCATTATACATGATGCCGTCAAAACTTATAAAACTTAATAATAATAATAATTTAAAATAAATATCCACAAAATGTTATGGTCCAAACTACAAATTGCAGTTTGATATATTTCTTTACTATTAATTGAGTATGATCGAAATAAAATGACACAAACATATTAAAAATGAAACAATACATAATACATAAAGAAAAGGCTTGCACTCACCAAAACGGCAATCACAATCTAGCAGTCTTTTCAATACCTCCTGATTTTTGTTCACCTTTTCATTATGGAGGTCTCTTTCTCTTCGCACTAAGATGTACAGTGTATGCACTCGGATGTTCCAAAAGGTTTTTAAAAGCCTTCGAACTGAGATGTACAATACTGTATAGCCACTCGGGTGTCCCCATAAGTTTTTAAAAGAACCGTAGCACGTTTTTCTAGTAGTGATTTGGTGTCTCGTTGCTGCTTTGGTTAAACAATTGAAGTTGGAAAATCCAGTGTAGCTCCAAACACCAAATCAATCCTTTGCAAACAAAAAAGGTATTCCAGGCCGGAAAACGGCAGTCTAGCTCATGCCCATGCTAGCTCAATCAGAAATATGGCCAAGTCGGGACAGGTTAGCTAATAGCTATGCTACGCCTCTAAAGCAATCAGCCAAAGCCGCACAGCTTGCTTGCTAAGCATTGCACCGCCTTCCTGCATTGAGCATCCACTCACGTCACGTTCAAAGTGAGGCCTCTAGATGGCAATATTATGACTCGATTGGCTATTATAGCTGTCTGTTAAGTTATGCTCCTCACATATCCATCTGTTCTTGCACAGAAGCCCACGACTGTTGAAGCGAATGCCCTATCGCCTCCGGAAGCAGGCAGATTACATACAGCCTGGCGACACAAGTTAGCTGAATTCTAATAGGCTACAAACTCCAACTTAAAACTACAAAACTGGAAGGAGCATAACCAAATTGATATAGTACGAAAAGAACAGAAGATGGAGAGTAATTTTATAAAAAAAATATAAATATATAAAAAATATATAAATAAATAAATATATATAAATAAATAAATATTAGATAGATAGATAGATAGATAGATAGATAGATAGATAGATAGATAGATAGATAGATAGATAGATAGATAAGCTAGCTGTGTGAGAACACGGAAATGTATCCCATTTGACTTGTATATTGATTAAATTACCTTGACCCGCATCACAATGAAAAGGAAAAACAACTGCTTTGGCGCTGCATTCACTGAGCGCTCACCATGTAGGAATATAATTTAGGGATATGAACACAAGAAAATATGAAGTTTACAAAATTGAGATTTTTTTTTTTTTTTTTACTTTTGATATAGTTTTGACATAGTTGCCAAAGTGCTGGGGTGTCTTATTAGTAACTGCATCAACTGCACAGATGTAACATTTCTCCTCAAGGAAAAAAGTATCAAATTCTAATACGACATTGATGTTATCTTAAGAGAATGTTCTCTCACTTTGTTCTAAAAGCAGGTTACCTGATCTCTGGCCAGCTGTACGACGTGAGGCTTTCGGAGGTGCCAGTACAGCTACCGTTTGTAAAGTAGTGTCTATGCCTGCATGTGTGCATGTGATTTACATACCCATGATGTCTGCATTTCATCTGACCTCAATACACTACACGACCCTACTTCGAGATGCAATGGGCAAACATGCACACAGAAACACTCAGTAGTTGCCTTTCAGTAAGTGCATATGGTGTACACATTGCAATGTGTTGTTCTGTATTCACAAAAAAGGACTCAAGAACATAAGTGTTCCTCACTATTTCCTTAGCCAAGAGAGATGAGCACAAAATGCTGTCTTGTTTTGCATTTACAAAAATCAAAGAGACACGCGAAAAAATTAATTCAAGGATTCTTTGTGAAGAAAATTACCGTATTTTTCAAACTATAAGCCGCATTTTTTTCCCCTCATGTTTTGAGCCCTGCGGCGTATAGTCCAGTGCTATCTGCATTCTTTTATTTTATTTTTTTTTGCTAGCCTCCAGCAAGCAAACTTGAGTATCGGTTTGAGGTTTCAATTTATGAAATAGAACTGAAGAGATGTGATCAATGGATGCGTTCAAAAAGAGAATATATTTTTAAAAAATATATATGCCTGAATTGAATAAGAAAATAACATTTTGGGTAAATTTGTGACGTGTAAATTGGATAGAGTACACAGTATATATATGATTTTAATAATGTATTTATGATTGTATATATGAATTATGTGCAATGTGTTTTTATGTTAACTAAACTAATCGATCAAACAAAGGGAGATAAAAACAAAGATGCTATAGAAGTATTGAATTTCAATTTTGAGCTGCAATTTAACTAACAGTATTCTGTTAGTGTTGAAAATATCCATCCGTTTTCTATAAATATGTTGGGACTAAACATGCAGGCATGTTCAGTCTGCTAAAGAGAGGATATTGCTGTTGGCAGACAGTTACAAAAAAATAAATAACAACAAAAATTCTAAACTTCCATGTACCATCTTTTTGCAGAAATATCTCATTTCGTTACCTGCGGGTTATATTCCAGTGTGGCTTATCCATGACAAAAATCTCTTTTTTTTTTTTTTTTGTTCATGTTTTGCTGCTGTGGCTTATATATCGGTGCACCTTATAGTCGGTAATATGGTATATGAATTAGTTCAGTATTTCTCCTAACTGTTTACAGTGGATGCCAGAACCAAAACTAAGATGTGGATAAGACGTGTACTCTTGCACGGCCGGTATGGGAGTGGTATAGGCAAGGTACAAACTCCTTCTGTCGTCCTAAGTTCTTGCTCAAGTGGTTGGTATGTCCATCCGTCCATTTTCTATAGCCGCTTATCCTCACAAGGGTCAGGAGTTTGCTGGTGCCTATCCCAGCTGACTTCAGGCAGTAGGTGGGACACTCTGAACTGGTTGCCAGCCAATCGCAGGGCACAAATAAACAAATAACCATTCACACACCCAATCACACCTCAGGACAGTTTACTGTGCCCAATAAACCTGCCGTGCATATTTTGGAGTGTGGGAGGGTATGCAGTTTTATTTCCTTTTCAAAATTAATTTACAGACCTGTGCAGGAAGCTGGATGAAACTTCCCAGTCCATTCCCGAGGTTGACTGACTTCTTTTGGTTTTTAGTACAGCGCTTTTGATTTTTGGTTTCAGCCAAACAATTTAATTGTGGACCATCCCAAATTATTTTTTTTCCTGATTTGTATGGTTACACAGTGCTTTGTTTGTGTACATGATACAGCTGTGCAGCACTTTTTTTTGACTCAAGAGTATTCAAATATTTCTGTTATATGTCTGCTCTAGGTTTTCCTCATGTGGTTTGTGTTTGTCTTTGCAGGACTTCCAGTGTCCTTGTCTGGGACTTGGAATCACCAGCTGCATACCTGTTGGCAATCTGCCCTCTACCTGCCATTTAAGCGCAGCTGGAACACGGTACGATGTCGGATTGTTCTCTGCCCGAGCTAACATTTTGCTCCTAGTTGCCTCGGAGACCCATTTAGTACCGCCTTGTGATTTGTTCTCTAAATGTTTTTCCCTTTCTGTTGGAACTTTGCATTTTCTGAGTCTGACAAGGTTCCCCTGTTGACTCCTTGCCCCAGTGATGTTTAATATGAGTTTTTGTTATTTTGTTTCCCTTTGCATGTTAGATGCTCCTATTTATTGTTAAACTATTTCGTTTGTACGGCTCCGTTTATGGTCTCTGTTTGGTCCACTTATTTCCTACTTTCACTTTCAACCATCACAAGTTCAGGTTGGTCTGCAACCAAGTAAATGTGAACACCAAAGTGTCTTTCTGTCATGAACATAATTCTTACATGTGCTTTTGGAGAGGCGCTCATATCTAGTCTATTTGCAACAGGGCAGAAACACATGAGCAACCAAGCAGAAAATGGACTCATCAGAGAATTAATTTTAGGTGAGATTTATGCCAATTTCCAGTGTGGCATGAAAAAAGACTTCAACAAAGCCTGATATCACAAGGAACTGTGCCAGAAATGAGAGGGTTCTCACTGATTAACGGACTGCCTTAGCTCTGATAAGAGGAAGAACATTAGGTGTGAATGCATGCATTTGTGTTTGTCAGTCTCTGACTGACTTGCAATGATTATCATGTCAAAATAAACAATCAAAGATGCAGTGTCTTTATTACGATATGCGCACTTGTGGGCAGTAAAAGTATAAGAAATAATATTTAAGGCGCCTCAGTGGAAGAGTCTTTATCACATACGCCTCACAGTTCAGAGTCCTGAGTTCAAATCCAGCTTGCTCCAGCTTTCCTGAATGGAGTTTGCATGTTCTCCTCCTGGGATGTCTCCATGCATACCAGCTTCCTCCTGCATTCCTAAAAACATGTATGCCAGGTGTCATGGACATCTGGACATAGGTCTCAAACTCCAGTCCTCAAGGGCCACAATCCTGCATGTGTTTGATTGTTTCTGTCTTAAACACACCTGATTCAAATTTATTATCTCATCAGCAAGTTTCCCAGGAGCTTAAATGATCTTAATCATTTATAATTTCTATATAGCTTTAATAGAAATTGTGGCATCCAGATGGATTCTTCCAGATGTAGCCATAAATGGATCAAGTAATTATAACTAAGTAACTACCACTCACCCCATGCCAGAACTTTATCCCAAAAAATAAATTGGCAAACACAAAATCATGGTCTTCCTTTCACAGACGAAGCAATGCATTCATCTGTGTGTGTATGTCCTCTCACTTTTGGCAGCGCTCCCAGTGTATCAGGCTTTGTGGAATTTTGTTCATGCCAAATTGAAAATTGGCATAAACCTAACCCCAAAAAGTAATTCCAGGATAAATCCATTTTCTGTTCATTCACTCACGTGTTCTCATTGCAAAACTCTCTCTAAAAGACCACTCTGTGTGAAAAACATAGAAGAGATACATATCGCACAGTTTAGCAGCCTGTCCCCGTGTGTCTATTCCAGAGTTATCACAATGATTGGGAACATAGGCCTCATGAATTTAGTTGAATGAAATAAGTGCTCGCATGAAGAGCTGAGAGGACATCAGTTTTACTCATTTAAGTCTGTTGTACTTCCAGAGTTTCTCACTTGAATAAATTCAGATAAAAATGTATATTCAGTTAGTCATTTAGCAAATTTGTTTCATTGCTCTCCATTTCTTTACTGTCATTAATGGTAATCACGACCAATAGGATATTTGACTTGGACTTTGTTATTGTTGACCAAACCTGCAGTTTAATGGGAAAAGATGTAGGAAAAGAAGGGTTAGAATGAGAAACGATTATGATGATGACGACGATGATGATGGACAAAAATTTGGGGATAATCGCATTATTGATCTAAATAACTCTTGATAACATTTTTGCGTGTCTTTGTACAAGTAAGCGGCTAATGGGACAATACGATAACTCACTAACTCAAAAATAAACCTCGAGCGGTTTTGATTGTGATGGTAGTTGGTAGTTGCTAAACACCATACAAGTACGCTCAATTACTAATATCTTCTTAATGGTTGCCCCTGTTCATGCTCTCATTTATTACACGTGATAAGAGGAAAGAATAAATGAGGTCTTTTCTCTAAATGTGGATCCTAATATCCAAGTTCCTCTTTACTTAACAAGTTGTTTCCATGATATTTACCATATTTTCCGCACTATTCAATCACAATATAGTAATACTCAAAAGTAATAACAATAATAACTCAAATAATAACTCTAAACTCTCAATAGCATAATAACGCAATGTCAATATGATCAACTTTGTTCAACCGTAAACACACAAAAGAAACAGGTAAAGCTTACTTTATCAGTTCATTCCCCATCTACGAATCCCAATCTCAATATTGATCCATATATAAACACCTGATTATAAGGCGCACCATCAGCTTTTTAAAAAAATTAAGGCTTTTGGGTGTGCCTTATAGTGCGGAAAATATGGTACTTCTATAAACTAACAAGTAAATATTCCATGTGTAAGTGTGAAACAGGATGTTCACTCGCATCTCATCAGTGTGATGATCATTTCAAGAAGGACTGTGTGGTGAGCCTTCACCAGTATCAGATTTTCCATAAAATTAAAAAAAAAAGCTGGTGCAATTTCACCTGTAGGAGGGACTATGTGAGTACATTGTAGTATTCGCATCAATGCACTAAAAGTTTTTAAGGTGAAATAAGTTCTGTTTTCAACGCTGAAAATTCACAGTTGCGTACAGTTTCAGTGAACCAGATGTTTTACTTGCTGGTTAGAAGTGTAGCCACAAAAAATATAATAAATAAATCATTTGATGGAGTAAGATCACTCAAAACAACGTAGGCATGTTTAACAATTCTTATGAGTACGAGTCTAAATTGTGTTGAGTTTGAATTGTTTTTGTATGAGTACGAGTCAAAATTGTGTTGAGTTTACTAATTGAAAACGTGTTGTTTCTGCCATTTTTTTCTGCTTTATGCATGCGCAGCACAAATGGCTCGCAGATTGACTGACTTTGCATGGTAACTTGACTTCTGTGCAGTGTGCAATGACATATTGTGTACGGGCCCATATTTTTGTTAGACAACCGCAATAGCCAATCGACCCATAAAAACGCCTTCAAGAAACCTCATGTAGAATGTGATGTAAGTGGACGCTCATGTTGCTCAACCAGCTAACGTTAGCATTAGCGTATTTTTTTTTTTTAAACCCCCAATGGCTGATGAAGAACAAAACGGAAATTGGACCGACACGACTTTCAGCCTTGGCGTCCATTTGAATACAAAAGGATTTATTATTGGAAATGAAATGTGAAGACAAACTCTACAAGCAAGTCATGAAAGTCTTTTTGAGGAAAAAAAAGAAGAATGGATTTTGTACTGAAATAACTTCAGGACAGCCGTTTTGGGTGAATATGTTTTTGTCATTTTATGTCATTTATTTTCAATTGTCATGCTTGGTTGGGTTTGGTTGTTGTGAGTTTGTAAGGTTTTCTTCATGTTTCTGTTCCACTCGCGTCTGCCTTTATTGTCTACGTTCTCGTTAGTTTGATTTAGTCCACCTGTCTGGTGATACTTTGTTTTGCTCCAGTTCGGTCCTGCCTCGTTTCCTTGTTAAAACTTCCTTTTTTGAGCCACATATTTCTCAGTTTTCCAGCATTTTTGGATCCCCTTTCCTCCTCCCAACTCACTATGCTCAGACGTGACTCTTGTATTAAATTGCAATTTGTTAAAGCTTGCCAGCTCTTCGTGGACTTTACAAAACTTCGCGGACAAATGATTTGAATGTATTATTACTTATTAAGTTTTGGCACGTGGAATGATAAATTATAATTGCTGATGCGGGTTTATTGATGTTTAAAAGCTCTGAAAACTAGCCTGCCTAGCCCAGTAATGTGTAGGTGTGCGCATGAGAGGTCCAATCACTGAAGGCCTAAGTGTGAAATGCACAGACCGCCACTGTTAAAAACACATACATCTTTGTGATTAGTGATTTAACTTGGAAAACCAGTATGAAACATGTTAAATCAAAAGTATCCCAAAACGTAAATATCATGCATAAGGTTAAAGAATCACTGAAAAGGATTGAAAGGGATTTAAAGGACTGAAAAGGTCCTATTGCACTGAAGTGTGGAGTTGGGTGTTTAAAAAAAATGATGATGTAGCATCAATTTTGTTATGTTTTGTAAAATGATGTTTTTATGGCTCTACTCTAGCTGTCATTCACTTTGTATTGATTAGGGACAGATGCATTTTTATTTTTTTTTGCCCCTTTCTTTTCTTTTGAATAATGAAATAAAAATGATTGAATGAAAAACCACTACTATTTTAGGGAGTCTGGAGAGTTTTCAACTGGAAGAAAATTTCAATATCTTACTTTTTATTAATGATCCTAACTTTCATACATTTTTTTTCAAAGTTGTGACTAACAGGGTTGTACTAAATGTAATGTCCCTTATTTCAAATGAGCAAACCTAGAGGCTTTTACAACAGATTGGTACCTTAAGCTTAAGGCATCATTTGTCATAATCAAGCAATGTAAAAACAACATAAAATGAACACAATAACATTTCAAAGATCAGAAAATAACTGAAACAAAGCAGGATAGAAGTGAAGCTCATCCACTGTCTTTTAAAATACTCGTCTAGCTTGTCCCATTGCGGTAGTTACCTTAGGTAAGAATGTTGTATGGCCGATATAAAAATGCACATCTTTGCTCGAAATGCGGCTTTTGTAGCTGACAAATCAGTCTTCCCCGAATTGTATTAATTAAAAAAAAAAATTACTTACTGTTTATATGATGCGCCCATACTTTTGGCCTTCATTTTGGGGGGAAAAAAGGGGTGTCTTTTATAGCTATGGGGAGTTATGGTAGTCATTACTACTACTACTACTACTACTATCTACTACTAAGTACCATGTGTATTATAGTCATCACCAGTCCAAAATGTATTATATTCTATTATTTACCTTATATAGAAACTGTGTGTAGGTGTGTGTGTGGGTGTGTGCGTGTGTGTGTGTGTATTTGAGCATGTTTGCGTGTGCGCGCGCACGCACACACACGCACACACACACGCACACACAGGTGGTGTCTCAAGCACAAGAAACTGAAAGAACCTATCCCCAGACAAGCACTCCCCACGGCAGTTGGTGCAAATATAAACATATGTGTCGACACCTTGTCAAGAGGAATAATCATCATATTAGGCATCTTAACAAGTAATATGTTGATAGTCGAGTAACCTGTGTTGCTTTTACAAAATTGTCCGTTTATTTTGCCTTTGGCAATGCAGATCATTAACGCTTTTGCCAAGGAACAAGAGAGTGTGTTAAAATGGGATGTCAACTCAAAATAATAGCCTATGAAATTAAATCAGCCAGCCGGTGTAACAGCCCCTCACCATCGACAAAAATTATCCAAGCATTGTTTTCTGCAGACGTCTGAGCAGATTTGCGGGTGTTTATTTGTGATGCACATCAAAGATAATGACGTCTGTAAATATAACTCACACCTCTAAAAATATCTCGCTGATGCCACTATTGCATGTCTGAGTAGCCACATCCACTATATTTGCTTCACTTTGTTCTGGTGTCATTCCACAAAACAGCAGCCAATCTATTCAAGAGTTCTGATTCAGACCTCAGCAGTTTCATAAACTTTCTTCCATTTGTCTTTTTCTGATATTTCAGTCCTTTCAAAAACCCTGAAATAAAAACGCAGTCACAGTCAGCAACTCCACTCCTGCCACATTTTTCTATCAATAGCGTATTTGAAAAAATACCAATTTAGGCATCACATCCTCAGTAAAACAGAAATAGCCTTAGTAAAAAACTCAACTCTATTTATAGAGCACTTTGGGAAGAAGAAAAAAAAAGTCGATGAGAGCGGAAGAAACATGACTGAAGTCTCCACTGACTGGCATAAGGGTGCCAGGATGCTAATACTGTATTGTAATGTCACCATCATAAGGTATGACATCTGCCAAAAAGAAATACTGCAGTTTTCTAACACTTGTTAGTTTGGCTGTGTTGTTGGTGAGTAACCTCACATTCCTCATATTGATAAATATAAGGGGAGGTTTAAATCTCCTGTTGGATTCAGTCCACTCTCTCGCATTGCTTTACTTCTATGCTACCTCTATAGAGCTGAGGGAATGCTGTCAAGATAAAGTCGATATTCTCCAACGAAATATATTGCACTAAAAAATAGTAAATGGGGGGTGAAATCCAATAAAGAAGAGCAACACAAATAAATCAAAAGGAAAGTGACTCAGAGCATCTGCAAAAGGGTCAAAAGTGATTTGATCAAATTATTAATACCTGCCTGATAGGCACTGACTCCAGACTAAAGTTTACTCCATTGAAATCTGAGTGCAGTCTTTGAAATAATTTCCAAACATTCTCCAAGATTGGCATACACTGTCATCAGAAATGCAACATCTACTGGTACAAATCACATATAGTGTATCTTTTATAATTATCTGGCACATCTGGCATGTACAATTTGACATTGATTCCATGCCGGATGCAATTATTTCAGTTCTGCTAGTGCAGTGATTCGCACTAGCGGCCCCAGAAATATTTTACTAATTAAAGAAACGAATGACCAAAAAATGTTTTATATAGCTACAGCAGAACCTCAGTTTATGAATGACCCTTTTTACTAAAAATGTGGGTAACATGCAATTTTTTTTAGAGAAAAATGGCCTCTGTTTAGTATGTACTATGCCTATGATCAATGCTGTGCTTCTTGCCATGCTACCTTCACTAGCTGTATTCCTCCATCGAGTAAGACGAAGATTCCCCCTCCTAATGCTCAATCACTCACTCACAAATAACTACCAGTACTGTGTCGGTTGTGACGCAATTCACAATCACAAATGAAAAAGTGGTTACTTGTGATAGCCTTATCATGACGAGAAAATTAAATAATAAATATTACTAGGAATGGGACGAGACACAACTCTGATGAGACGAGATATCTCACGAGATAGAATGCAGAATGAGAATATGAGGTTTTGTTTTTTTTTTCAAGATTTTAAATGTAAAATCATGCTTAAACCCTGGGTGTCCAGGGATTTTTCACTAACCTGGCCTTACCCTCACCCAACTTGTGCTGACTTTGAAAGGGTCATACCATTGTCAAATATATATATTTTTTTTACTTTACAACACCTCATAATGTTCAGTGCCATCAGCCCTATACATAAATATGTATATTTCCAAGGCTGTTTGTTATCTAGCTTTCAGATGTTTTTTTGTTTTTGTGGACCGCGAGACAATTACCAATGGTGTGCAAATTTAAACAATCTAGCATGTGAATGTAAACATTAAAAGGAGGCAAACATTGTCATTTCCGCTGATATTTTATGTTTTTTTTTTCTTCAATTGCAAAACCAAAATATCAACACACAGGTAATTTGAAAGTTAGAAAGTAATCCAAAAGTTTGCATCCATGGGAGGGCTCCAGGAAAAAAAAAAAAAAAAAAAAACACACACTACTGTCAAAAACAAACAACACAAAGGCTCATCTCACATTTGCCAAAAAGCATATTGATCCACAAGACTCAGAGAAACATTTTGTGGACTGTAGTCAAAAATATTGAACTTTTGGAAGGTGTAGCCATCCGATGTAAAAATGGTACAGCATTTGATAAAACACGAGAACAAGAACATGATGCCAATACTACAACATTGTGGTAGCAGTGCGGTGGTCTGGGGCTTCTTTGCTTCATCAGCAATAGGACAAAGCGCTGATTGACTCACTTCTACTGTTTTCCACGTGATCATGAAGGAGAACGTCCGGCCATCATTTTGTGCCATCAAACTGAAGCACTCTTGGATCATGCAGCATGACAACAATCCAAAACACTGCAGCAAGTCTACAATCAGATTGGCTCAGAAAGAATAAAATTAGCAATTTGCAGTTGCCAAGGGCGAAGAGTCGTTAGCACGTCCGCCTCACAGTTCAGAGTACCGAGGTTTATTCCAGCTCGTCAGCCTTCCTGTGTGGAGTTTGCATGTTTTCCACCTGCCAGCATGGGTTCTCTCCAGGCATTCCGACTTCCTCTGACACTCCCAACAACATGCATGGAAGATGCATTGGACACTAAATCACAGGTGTCAAACACAAGGCCGTCGAAATCCTGAGTCGACTTCAAGTTTCTGGTTAAAATACCAAATTTGCAATTTATGTTTGACTTTTAAAAAATTGGGGGGGGACTCACCATTAATGACAAACAATGGCTTGCTTGAGTCTCGAAAATACTTTTGAGGCTGCCCACTCAATATGTACAAAAATGTACACAAATGACATTGATTATATTAATCACATTACAGAATTACAAATGCTATTCATTTCAAAACAACACGTTCATTAGATGCAAATTAGTACTTTGCAATCATGCTAACACACAGGTTTCAAACTCAAGGCCCGGGGGGCAGATCTGGCCCGCCACATCAATTTATGTGTCCCGCGAAATGCTAATTCGAGTTCAAGTTGCAAGGTGTGATTGGGCGCGTGAATGGTTGTTTGTCCCTGTGTGCCCCAGGGTGTCCCCCGCCCACTGCCCAAAGACAGCTGGGATAGGCACCGGCATGCCAGTGACCCTGGTGAGAATAAGCGGTTATAGAAAATGGATGGATTCACGTTGCCAAGTTAATGTCCGGAGTTAAATCAAATTGAGATTTTGCAGCATGACCAAAAACAGGCAGGGTTCATGCTCTAAAACCCTTCAGAATAGCAGAGTTTAAACAAATTTGAAAAAAAAAAAAAAAGCTCCAAATCTCCCCCATCGTGGTGTGAAAGCAATTCATTAATTTGCAAACATTTGATTTCTATTATTGCAGCTAAAAATGGCACAAATCATGATTAGGTTCAGGGAATAATAACTTTTTGACAGATAAGATAAGTATGTGATTTTTTTCCTTTTGTTCAATATACATCATTTAGAAAATGTGTATATCGTTGAATTGTCACTGTTGGCATCAATATTGGTTGGGGACAAATATGTTTTCACAACATAGAACATGAGGGGTTGGGTTTTTTCTGCTGAGACAAACCTTTAACTTTTAAGATTTATATCTTGCTTGTTCCTTGTGCTAACAGTTACAGTTTTAGGTATACTTACACAATTTTTATAAATAATAATTTTACTAATGGTCAGCGTGGCAAGTGGGAGTTGTCAAATGTTTTCTCTTTCCTGGGCGGGGGCTTTGCAAACTAAACTGAGAAGCACTGGACTAATGGAACAAATAGCACTATTTTTCAGAATTGTTCAGTCCTATACTATACACGTAAACAACTAAACAACACAATGATGAAGTGTAGCCTATATATTACGAGTAGGCTATTTAGCAAATTCCAGCAAATGTTCTACTAATACAGTGTCTGGTATGCTCACGCTTTCACAGCCAAAGACTGTGGCAAAAACAGCAGACATGAGGACATATTGTGTGTGTGTGCGTGTGTGTGACGTGTGTGTGTGTGTGTGTGTGTGTGTGTGTGTGTGTGTGTGTGTGTGTGCGTGTGCATGAGACAAAGCAAGAGGGAGAGAGAGAGAGAATGAGATACTACAATGACACGAATAACAATTAGGTTTGTCCAAGAGAGCGCTTCCTCTGGAATCAGGTACTTCTGCACCAGCACACATAAAAAATACAGGGCAACATAAGCATTGAAATCATAAAATAAAAAGAAAAATAGCACAACGTGGAGGCTACGATCTGGATGGTATACCGGAAACCTCATTGAACCTCAGACGACAGTAAAGGTGACATTTTTGTGTTATGGGATTTTTCTTTGAGTGCACACATCCCCCATTGCAGGAACATGCATGTTGGTCTTTTAAAGACTCTCAGTTGTCTTTTAGTGTGAATGTGTTTGTCTATACATTGGTACCACTACTTACAAACACCCATTATGAAAAAATCAGCTTACGAAATGCCACGGGGGAAACATGTAGTCTCTAGTAACAAGAGAAAATTCATTGATGTTTACTGTGGTCTTCCACTTTTCATCTTTACTCTTTACTCATCCACACGTCCCACTAACTATTTACTCCGTAGAACTAATAAACATGAAATGGACATTAGCTAAGGCTAACATCGTATATATTCACATAAAAAGACCTATGTAACATACCACTTTGGGCTGTCGCGTCTGACGTTCAGCTTGTTAGCACATCGTTAGCACTTTAGCTATTGGGCTGAATGGTATCACAGGAAGCATTTTGCATGCCCCCAAACTAAACTTAAGTAAACTTACATGCTCAAAATATTCAAAAAAATTATTTTATTGCTCCTGTCGTCTTGTAAATGATTCCTGGATCACTGGAAATAAAAACATACAGATTAAACCACCAAAAGGTGTCTCTCTCTGCACTCATCACCGACAAACCAGCACCATCTCAAGTCAAACAAGTGAACTGCATTCATAATTTAAAGTCAAGTTAAGTATTTTTTATTTATAGAGCACATTTAAAAAGACCAAGCGTCAACCAAAGTGCTGTACAATAAAAAATACAAGTGCAGAATAGGAACCTGAAGGAACCCTAATTTAAAGGGTTTAGGAGCATTTTTTAATTATTCTTTACACGATATATGTTTATCATTGTGCACTAATGTAATTCCATGCAATTGTTACCGTTTTTGATGCATTTTTATAGTTTAGTAATATTATTAATTTATAGGGTTTATAGGGACGAGCATTTTGGGGGGCTTGGAACGGAATAGGCTATTTACATGTAAAATGCGGCTCTACCAAGGAAAGATTCACGTTATGAAATTTCGTGAGTAGAAGTACTACTGTATGTGCGTTGGGCTCGCGATTGGTTGCCGACCAGTCTTAAGAACCATTTCACACGGTACACCCAAATGAAGACAATAATAAAAGAAAACTGATGGGAGGCTTGCTGAACGAAGACACAGCAAAGGTGAGAGAGCGAGAGCGCGCGCGCGCGCGAGAGAGAGAGAGAGAGAGAGAGAGAGAAAGAGAGAAAGATGCTATTATCATGCCACCAAAAAGCATGGCAACACAGAAGATAAACTCCACATGAAAAAAAAAACGCTTGGCGTTCTCACAGATCCACAACAACTTAAATACACACAAAATATCACAAGCCATGCTCTAAAATACGGACCCGCAATTCAATCTAAATTAGTTTTGTTCTTGTCCGAAAATTTCTTGAATTTAACCGGAACACATGTTTGGACATGTACATGTAGCTAGTGCCAATGCATTCGCCAAGAGTGGCATTCATCAACTTCAACATTCATTACCGCACATACGCACACAAGAGACAATTGAACATAAAACCCTTTGAGTTGATGGAGCGGGATGGCCAAGGGTTGGAGGATAATTAACCTTCTGTCATTTACATTTATGCGCAATATTAATAAGCCAGCGTTCAAATCGTATATGGGCTTGATTACCTTTTTTAGCTGGACGGTGGGGTGTAGCAACCTGTGTCCCCTCTCCCTAAATCCTCAGTCTGCGTGATGCAGGTGCAGATTCGCTCCAAAGCTTTGCAGCGCTCAGCGTCCTCTTTGGCTCTCGTCTCCTGTGACAGAGGCGGTGTGCACTGTGCAGGCGAACGGCCAGCGGGGCGGGGAGAAGAGGAAGACGGCAGCTTCGGCGAGGAGCGCGTCACCAGAGGATAGAGGGGGGCGGGGAAAAGAGGGCTCACTATGACTCTTGGAATCCGTCTTTTTATTATCTTCAATCTTAAAGGGAGAGTCAAGTCAAAAATGGTGTGTGTGCGTGCGCGCGCGCGCGTGAGTGTGTGTGTGTGTGTGTGTGTGTGTGTGTGTGTGTGTGTGTGTGGGGGGGGGGGGGGGTAGCTGAATGCATCCGTTTTTGAGACTGCTGCCAAGCGATAATTTAACGACCAATCACAGCACAGCTTTGCGAACGTCACACAAACAAAGCCATAAACATTTGAGCCATGACCCGTTACGGAATGTCGAGCAAAAATCATTTCCGTCATAATTAAAAATTAAATCTTACTCAGAATGTTGTATCTATGGACTTGAACAAAGGGTTTTGGTTCAATGTTTATGGGACAATGAATTGATGAGCAATTCGTTCCTTATATTTTCCATTTTGGAATAATCGAGCTTGCAATTATATAAATCAATCAATGTTTTGACATTTCCATTTGAGTTTATCATGACATGTGCTAATGGGTCAAAAAAACAAATTATCAAAGCAAACCTCAAAGCTTGGGGGAAATATATATATATATATATATATATATATATATATATATATATATATATATATATATATACATTACATACATACATTACATACATATATTATATACACACAGTCGGCCCCGGTTTACGAACACCCTGTTTTACGAACATTTCGACTTACGAGCGTGGACCACGGAGATTTTTGTCCCCCACTTACGAGCAAACCTTTCGTCTTACGAACGATCCGACATGCCGGCCATTGTGTATGCAAATATATTTTCACTTAGCTGCGTCAACAAAGTCAGCAGTTGACGCTTGTGACAGTACGTGAACGCTATTGCTCTTACAACGTCACAATCACTGTCTCGGTCACGGTGTCAGTCACGGAGATGCCAATATGCTATTGGTCGATTAAGGTCACCCGGTCTCACTCACGGAGATGCTATTGGCCGGCGTCACGTCAATCACAGAAATGCCGATATGCTATTGGCCGAACGCCTTTATCTAGCTTGATGGCACAGCTGGTCGGGACGGAAGGAAGGAGAGAAAATGAGTGAAAAACGGAAGGAAGGAATGTTGTGAAGACTTTGCAAACTTTATCTGTTAGACATAGCTTCTAAAATTGCTACTAGCGGTAAAGAAAGAAGTAGGATGATGACAATAGAAACCAAGCAGGAGATAATAAAAAAAAAGAGGGAGGCACACGCATAATTAACCTTGCTCGTGACTATGGACGGAACCGCTCGGCAATCTTCTAAGGGCAAGACTTTCCTTGCCGGGGGATGGACCTCGCTCGACAACAAAAGGGAGAGGCTTCTTCTATTATGGATTAAAGAGAAGGAAATCGCCTTTGATATGTTTTAGCATCTCCGTGACTGACACCGTGACTGACACCGTGACTGAAACAGTGACTGTGACATTGTAAGAGCAATAGCATATTAGTGAATAGCATAGTGAAAAGCAAAACTGAGAAGGGACGATGAGAAAAGATTCTGAGCGTGATGTTACAAAAAGCGTCTCCTGACATCATGTCATTATCAAAATGTATACTTATTGCTGATATTTGCACAATGTGTTATCTTAGCACTCAGCATCTATTGCAGCGTGTTGGGCTTGGAAGGGGGCTCCTCCCATCTGTAGTCCCTTCTCAAGTTTTCTTATTTTTCACCAGATGGGGTTTTGAGCTTTTCCTTGACCTTTAAATAACTTTTTTTTAATCCTACTTAAGGTTTCAGTGGCCTTTAACATGAAATTTTAGGAGCACTAGAAAATTTAACTGTGCACATCATTCACATTCACTAATATTGAAAAATGGGAAGAAATTAGGAGCAGAGGTCTGCCAGCGACAAACATTTCAACAATAACAAATGCATTTAAAACTTTTATTGGATTATTATTATTATTATTATTATTATTATTATTATTATTATTATTATTATTATTATTATTGTGTTATTGTTTTTCTGCTTTAATTGACAACTAAGGAAATTGAAATATATTCACATTTGACTATAAGTAGAGGATTTGAGCTTTTCCAAATAACATTTTACAATTAATTGGAAACCTTTTCAATTCCATATTGTGTGGTATAAGCTTTCTGACAGTTGTTTTTGTTTTAACTAAATTTTGTCTTCATTCTTTCCTTTAGTATTTCAGTATCTGGCTAATGTGCTTCACTGTTGCTTTGTTTTACCTTAAACCAGTGCTTCTGAATGCCAAAAAGTCTACACACGCATTTTTAGATGCCATATTTTTTGGTGATGTGAAAAATGATGAAGGCAAAGGTATGAAATGGCTTATCTTGGCAAGCTGGCATTTGAATAGGGTTTGTGTCAACTTTTTATAGCCGTTGTACTCTGGCAACTATGGAGAGAAGGAGTTGAATGTTGAATGAACTGAAAAGCTGAAAGCCACATTTGTTCAAGATATTTCTTTAAGCACAGAGTGAGCCTGCTGAACAAACATAGACAATCTTTTCGCCATCTCCTCCCCCTGGTCAGTCACTGGCTGAGAAGAGGAGAGTGGATAGAAACCATTGGCTATTATCATTGTACTGTGAGTTGACATGAATGTGCAGTCCCAGTCATAATTAGATATAAAGTTCACGTGGCAGAGCAGAGGCAAAACTTCATCCACCATTTCCATAAATTTATGTGCCAAAATTGTTCACAGCCATTGGTGGCATGGGGTAAGAAACAGACTCAAATGTAGACCAAAATAAACAAAAAAACAATAGTCTGTTAATGCCTAATATGCATGCATGTAACAGTAAGATTATCAGGATGTTTTGTATATTATCTCAGATTAGGTCTTGTCTAATTTTTTAATTTTATTTTTAGAATGTATTCTTTCTGTTATTCCTTCAGTTGAATGGCTACCCTTTTGAACTTTAGGTTGAATAAAAGATGATGAGACTGTAAATAACTATCATATTTTTTTGTTTGTTTCGTTCCAGATTTTAGAGCCAATTGTTTGGGTCGAGTAGTGGATAGGTCTATATGTAAAAATTAAATTTACACTAAAATTCTACCATAATTAAAACCCCCCAAATCATCCCAAAATTGGGAGAAGTCCACTAGATTCCAGGCAACATTACAGTGAAGGCAGGAGACAAGCATTATAATGGTTCCTGTCATCTTCCTGCAATTATCATCTTCAAAAAGTCCACAATTACCACCAAAATGTATTTGCACATTCCTACACTTGTACATTTCAACCTTTGACTGAAAAACAATAACCTCAATAGTTTGAATTTCTTTGACAGGAAATGTGAGCTCAGAACGAGAAATGCCAACATCGGGTGAAGACAGCTAAAATTTTATGATGGTTGTTTTTATATTTTTACAGGTTGAAATGGATAATAGAACTGAATGCTTTTGTAATCACTGTAGAGCTAGTATACAATGAAATTGGGAGCTCTGCTCTAATTAAATAAAATGAACAATAAATAGAAATTGTAGCACTGTTTTGCATGAAACCAGACAGTGAAATTCTTACTCTGTTCACCTCTGCGAACAAATAAAAATCATAGAATAGTTTCACAACGTGCTGTTTTTATTTTGTTGTTATTTAGAGCGTTAATAGCTCTGGATAAAAAGTTGCTGTGTCTGTCCATTATTTGTAAGGCTTTGCAGTAAATTGAGGGCAACAATTTGAAAGAAACCGCGGCATCGGCTCAAATGGTTTTGCTCTGTCTTCGTAGGAGCAATCAACCCAGAACCAAGATTACAAATGTACTTCATTGTAACACTTGTGCATGCGTCAAATTTTCATTTGTAAAAGTTTGCAAAGTCTTTTGGAAAACACAATTTTAATGTGTGCAGAGATTTTTGTTGCCATATAGTTATGTCTTCAAAATTTCTTTGGCCTGATCACTTTCAGGCCATCCCCCAGGCCTCACACATATTCTCTGAAAACACCCATAGTCTCTTGGCAAATTAGGCAAATGCAGTTGTTTCATGCTTCAGTATACAGATGTTGAATAGTATTCAGCGTCAGGCATAGACATGTCTGTACATGTCTATCTTTGGGAACATTTAAATATTTCTGACTTATTGTCATTTTCCACATTGATGAATTTTCCTTAGATACATTAATCAGTGCTCAGTTTTCCTCTGAAACGTGTTGGGTCCCCAGGAGTAGCAATATAAAAAGCTATGGGTCTCAACAGAAATGTTTTTTCCCAAAAATTTTAAAATAAACAGTAAGTCCAAGGTTCAAATAGCATTTGCAAAATGTGATAGAATGAGCTTACATGTAGCATCCTTCATCATCTTCTTAATAATGCAACCACTGATATAACATAGTCTATTCTGTTAGAAAAATTTGCTCTTTACTTTGAGAGTTCATTTATTTAGACTCAGTCTGATTGTTTTGTTCTTTTTTCGATCTTCTGAAGCGTTTTGGTTTGGGGTTTTACTTTATGGCCCATTGTTACCTGATTGTGTATTATTTGACTTCTCACTAATACTAAAAAAATTGCAGAGTTTACGTATTTTTGGGCCGAAAACCAGCACTATCTAGGAGATACCTGTACCGGATTTCAATAGTGGATAGCTACGTCAGCCATACCGCAATTTAAGATACTGTAGGTCCTTGATACTCATTCAACATTGTTTTGAGGATCAAGAAGTTCAGAACATTGCAATTAGGAGACATGAGATGAGTCCAACCTCTGGAGACAAAGTGGTGTGTCTGTGACAATCACTCTGATTGGCTCTTAGGCAGGAAGTGCTAATCAGTGCATGTTTTATAAGTTAAGAAATTGCAAAGGAAAATGAAATAGCTAGTAAATTAAGATCAGCAAAACCTATTTTTTTACTTGAACTTGGTTGTTTTGTATGTTGCAAATGACTAGTACAGCTTTTATTGGTGTTTTAGGGAACCATCCATGACAGCATGGTGTGAGGAATAATGACTTCTGAGTTAGGGGCAGAATGAAGAACTTTCATGAGTATATGCGTATGTGCGCGTGTTTGGTTCAATTAGTTTCCATGACACATACCTACAGAAATCGCCTGAGCTCAATTTAACTCAAAACATGGTCCGAGTGTTATTCATGCGTGCTTGTGGCAATGATGCAATGAAGGCAAATTGACGGATCAACAGCAGATGTAGGATTTTAGTTGAATGACTGATTGACGAATGGACAACGGCTAACCCAAACTGACTTAAAAGAATGTCAGTTGATAGGTTAATCTAAAAAAAAAGACTCACTGATGAATGAGGTTTCCAGAACCTTTTACTCATTTTACATGCCCAATAGGAGAATTCAGGTAAATACTTGGACAAACAGTTCCTGTGTGTTCGTTCATGATTTCAGGAATAATCACACACACACACACACACACACACGTTTATTACATAGCAACACCACCAAGTATTTATTCCTATCGAAATAGTCCGATTTCACTGATTCAGCAAGCCAATTTTGTAAAGCTCCAGTCCTTTGTAGAGATAATCCCACATAATAGGGGATGTTGTATTTCTGTGTCCGCAGTGATGAGTTGTTTCTTGTCTTCGGTTGCCCCCTTTTGGATAAAGACTCCAATTCCAGCAACCAGAAGTGTCCATCTTATATTAAACAGCAAACACTACAGTTAACATTTGATTGCTTTCATATTGTTTAATCCAGTGGTTCTCAAAGTGGGTGCGTAGCCTGACTGCAAAATAATTTGGGTTATTAATCTAAAAAAAAAAAAAACTTGATGATATTTCTTTATACTGCAAGCAAATATTAACATATATATATATATATATATATATATATATATATATATATATATATATATATATATATATATATATAGACATATATATATATATATATATATATATATATATATAGACATATATATAGACATATATATATATATATATATATATATATATATATATATAGACATATATATAGACATATATATATATATATATATATATATATATATATATATATATATATATAGACATATATATATATATATATACATATATATATATACATATATATATATATATATATATACATATATATATATATATACATATATATATACATATATATATATACATATATATATATACATATATATATATATATATATATATATATATATATAGACATATATATACATATATATATATATAGACATATATATACATATATATATATATATATATATATATATATATATATATATATATATATATATATATATATATATAGACATATATAAAAAAAAATATATATATATATATACACAGTATATATATTTTTTTATTTTTTTATTTTTTTTTTAATTGTGAACAGTGTTGGTAACGTTACTTCAGAACTGTAATGCATTATTTATTACTTATTACTGGTAATTTGAAATGTAAGGAATTTCTCTACTATCAGAAAGTAAACATATGTCACAAAGTGTATTGAGGATTTAAGGTCAATTATCCTTGATATTCAAAGTCATTATAAATGCATGTCATAATGGTCTTTAAGTCTTTATCTTGTTTAGTATATACGTTGAGTTCCTGTTGTTAAGACTTTGTCACAAGATAACTTTCTCAATCTTCTAGCTAGTACTGCTTAGTATGTTTGTGCTGATTCCTGCTTTGTAAATACTGAAAACCAGTTACTTGCTGAAGTGCTCTTGGATCCTGGAATACCGCCTTGTGACACTACTATTGCATTACTTTTATATTCCTGCCACCAACATACAGTACTCACTCATTTTTCTTGGTTAAGGGGGAACCACGCACAGAATGGTTAACCGGGAACACCTACAATGGAAATTTCGTGCATCTGTACGTGGGGATTTATAATTTACATAAGTAAGACAAATATTAATGACGTACACACATATACTTAAATCTTAAATGATTTAAGTTAAATCAACAGTAACTGTACTGTAATTCCTTCCCATTCCTTTGGCTGTAGTTTTACGGAGCGCCATATATTATCGGCGCTCAGAAGTTGAATAACAGTGAAGCCTGTAGCTGACCAAACATGAATTTACATTTGAAATTCCAATTTATTGTAACAAAAAAAACAATGATAAGAGATATACAATGCAGGGCTGCTCTCTCCAGGTCTCCATTGTGTCTACCTAACAGTTGTGTTTGAGTTTCATGGGGGGATGTGCATTTATTCTCTCTGCCATGTGGCAGCAATGAATATTAAAATTACACAATCTAGTAGCAGACGGTGCTCAATGCCAAGTTGTTTATAAAAAAAACCTGAAAATTTCCATAGAAATTTGCATCATAGCCTGTGATAGAGTGAGAGGATGTTATACAGTGGACCCCCGGGTTACAGCATCCCTGGCTTGACGTTTTTTCATGTAGCGTTGTGGAATTCTGAGTTTTTATGTCATTTCTGTTGCTGTCAAACTGCTTCCCTGCAACGCGTCACAACAATGCTGGTTTGCCATTGGTCACTCGTTTCAAAATGGAGGAATGGTATAGTTTTGTTCTATCCCGAATGGTTACAAAACCGTATTTATAGTGCATTTTACTGCTTAATTCAAACTTGAGGGGGTTAGCCATGGGTCCCAAGATTGCAAGTGATGTTAAAGAGAGAAGTAAGAAGATGATTTATATGGAAATGAAGCTGGAGATTAATCAAGGAACACGGAGCTAGCCTAGCCTCGGCTACCCTTACTAGGGAATATGGGCATACCAAATGCCACTCAAAGGTAAATGAATCCTTTCTATATTATTTATTTATAAAGTTTTCTGATTTCACACATGTATATTTTATATATATGTAGCACTTACTATACAAATTTGATACCATTTTTTAATATGTACTGTATGTACAATTTTGAAGTTTTTACCTGGGGTTCTAAATGCATTAGCTATTTAACATAGGTTTGGATTGCCCGCGGTACGGCAAATTCGCCTTACGAGCCCAACTGCGGAACAGGTTAATCTCGTCACACGTGGATCAACTGTATTACTAATGTTTTTCGTTGTTGAGTCAGTTTGCATTTAAGAAACTAAACATTTTAATGGTAAGTGGAAAAAAAGAGAAAATTGAGAAAGCACTTTTCTACATTAATTTTGCAAACCATACTTATCCATAATCATAAGTTCCTGAATTTTCCATCTGTGCGGCTGTGTGCACTAGGAGTGTGAGTCTCAGTGAAAGTAGAAGTAAAGGCCATCTGAATATTCGAGAGACAATCTCATCATGATAGGCTGCTACTGCTGCTCTCAGACTGATTATATTAGCAGTGATGACTATCACCAGAGCAAGTACTTCACAGAAGTATGAGCATTTTATGGTGAGGGTTTTTTTTGTGTTGATAAGGAAAGAATATGAAAAGAAATATAAGTCAGCAAAAAGTCTAAATTCAGTGATATTACCTCATATTGTGCCTTGGCCTGTAACCACAGGATCCTTGAGTTTCAGGTGTTGCTGATATTTTAGCGCTAGCTGGAGAGACGAACAACATTTTTCTATTTCTATTTTCTCTATTTTTGTATTCTACCACCCATCTGACCTGTGTCCGGTGTTTTTCTTTCCTTTATTTTTGAGGACTGGTTCCATTCTTTGTTAGCGAGTGATTCGCCGATTCTCTGAACAGCTACTAGCTCCATTCGTTCTCCTTTTCGCGCAGCTCTGCTAACGTAAGTATTCGCTAGGCTGTACTAAGGTAAGCATGGCTTCGTGCTCCTCCACCGCATCAGTAACTTGTAACACCTGCACCAATCTCATGGAGAGGCTTTCTCTGCTAGAGGGACGTGTCCGTCAACTAGAGCAGAGTAGTTTGATAATTGTAGATCAGACGGACACATATGACTGCTAACGTCAGCTAGTGCAGGTTGTAGCCCACCAGCTAGTCTGGCTAGCATCAGCCCTAAGTGATGAGAGGTTTAGCAGATTATTCTCGTTTAATCAGTGGATGGCTAGTTACTGTAGAGAGCAAGGTTTCCAGTTTGATAATTGGCCCTCCGACCTGCTAAAGAAGGACGTCCTTCACCTTAACTGGGAAGGTGCCATCACTCTTTCTAGAAACATATTATTATTCATCTGATTTGAGGTTTCCTTTCACTTTGTGCCATCCATGTCCAGTTGACATGTTTATAGTCTGTGGTTTATCATTTGTGCTTACCTTGACATGCTGCCACAAGATGCAATTGATTAAATAAATAATTCAACATATTTACTACAAGAGAGAAGAAAGGGGCTAAGATATACTTTATATATATATATATATATATATATATATATATATATATATATATATATATATATATATATATATATATATATATATATATATATATATATATATATATATATATATATAGTGGCATCACAAGGGGACGTGTAGTGGAGGGAAGACCCTACATACCCTTGTTCTTGATATAAGCAGGAGGCCTGGCTGATAGGGAAGAAAGAGAGAGAGAAAAGACCGGGCAAATCTGGAGGAGACAAGAGACAATCTAGACAAAAAAAGAAACAACTACTGAAGCCAAAGCCAGAAAGAAGTGAGAACAGATTTTATTTGGACTTTGACTTCTATTTGAACCTTGCGAACCAGTACTTTTGAAACCAGTGAACAGACTTTATTTCAAGTATTTACATTCTGATCATCTATTTTCTTGCTTTTATTAGTACTTCGTGTGGAAAATATTTTGAACTCCAAGAACAAACCTGATTTCTATAACTGCATTTTGACCACCTGTTTTTGATATTGTTTTTTTTTTTTTTTTCCTTGGTGGGACTAAATAATTTCGAAAATATTATAAAATAAAAAGTATTACCTCTGTAACTCTCGCTTGTCTTACACTCACACGACATCATATATATATATATATATATATATATATATATATATATATATATATATATATATATATATATATATATATATATACATACAGTGATTCCCCCCTACTTCGCGGTTAATGGGGGCTGTCAACCCCCCATGAAGTCTTAAACCCGCGAAGTAGGGTATCAGTTCCTAGATTTCTGTGTACGCCCCAATATAGCCGCAGTAACCATAAACAATTCGTTTTTTTGTATTTTTTGCCTATTTTATTTCCTTTCTCCTATTACTTAACATTACATTATCCTTATTAACATTATTGTAAATTCATTAAATAACTAATATTACTTATTTTGTTGAGAATTTGTTCTCAGGACTGGTTATCTGCACCAAGACTCCGGTGAATGAGTACGCAAGTCATCACGTTGAACTTCACATTTATTTTGGCTCATGTATGGTGTATCATGTAGTATCTGTTGAATAATAAATCAACAACAACCTTAAAGTCAGTCAACTAACATATAAACACTTAATCTATGAATTGAACTAAATGAATGAACTGTATTTTTAGCCGACATTAGCGGGTTAACAACAACTAACTAACTGTAAAATGCAACCTCTACACAAACGAACACATAAATAGAATAAACACTCATCGCTTACTAAACAGGCAGTAGCGTGCGTTATCAACATAAATGATAATAAACTATAAATATGAGTTTACGTTGTCATTCACTACGTCACTGTAACGAGCCGAATGACGCACAGAAAACGTAAAACAGGAAATGGAAATGCAACGCGACCCGACAAATTAAAAGCATTAATTTCAAAATAAGATTAAAAAAACGTCACGAACTCTAACGCTTGAAGAATTCTTAACATAGTTATTAACTAATATTACTTCGTTATTTGATGAATACAGTATTGTATAATGTACTTTTTTTGCTTTTTTCAATTTTTGTACATTTTTGCACATTTTTTCAATGTTTTTTTTTTTATTTTGAAATATTTTTTAATTTTCCTGGAAAAACCCGCGAAGTACTGAGACCATGATATCAGAGATCCCCAAGTAGGAGGGATCACTAATATATATATATATATATATATATATATATATATATATATATATATATATATATGAGAGAGAGAGAGAGAGAGAGAGAGCCTTTTCCCGGTTATGAGAACAAAACAACTGTCATGACCCTAGGAGCTTGGCTGTAATTGTGTTGTTTCTGCTGGCGTTTTTAGGTAATTGTACTTATTTACTATTGCCGTCTAACTGCTTCCATGCAATGCATTATTACAATGCTGGTCTGCTATTTGTCTATGTCTCCTCATGGAGTTGGTGGTCTGCGATTTGTCGGCCTCACTTGTTACATAATAGCGGAACAATAAAGCTTTATTTGATTGTGAGTGATTACAAAATCGTATTTATAGTGGATTTTACTGCTTAATTCAAAGTTGAAAGGGTTAGCCATAGGTCTCAAGATTGCTAGTGATGTTAAAGAGAGAAGTAAAAAGATGATTTGTATGGAAACGATGCTGCAATCCTTATAAGGGAATATGGGCATAACAAGTGGCACTCAAAGGTAAATAAATCCTTTCTATATGTTTAATTTATGATGTTTTCTGATTGTATACATGCATATTATATATACGTAGCACTTACTAACATATTTTGGTACCAATGTTTAATATGTATGTTCATTTTTTTATGTTTTTACCTGGAGTTCTAAACGCATTAGCTATTTAACATAGGTTTGGATAAATTTGAACTACGACAAATTCGCCACAAAAAAAGAAAAAAAAAACGTCTTTAAACAGGAAATTTAAAAACATTCTATCTTGCATTTCCTGGCCAAGAACCAATCAGAGAAAGAATGCAAATTTGTTCTGCACACATTGGTTACTTTAAAGCGTGACCGCCTTGCAAAGGAAATGCATCCCAGAATGCTTCTATCAGCAAAAACAAAAAAAAAAAACCTCAACCCAAGAAGGGAGCAACTACAAGTTGTGAATGAATTGAATATTCACTTAACTTCACTTTTTTTTAACACTTTGACTTTTTTGTAACAGTTGAACAGAACTAATTGCACTCTTGGGTGCAAATTACATTTGAAACATAAAAAATTATCTCACCATGGCAGTTTAATATTTGTAAAAATTGTAAACGCAATAGAGTTTAGGGAATTTAAAAGAACCGTATTAAAATCATTCGCGAGCTTATCGACTGAACCAGTGAAAGACGGAAAGGCAGCTGTTGCGGAAGGCAGTAATTCAGAAAGTGCAGCAGTGGTTGAAGAGTTAATATCACGGCTTTTAAAGCCTTGGTTGTGGACAATAAGACCACACTGAGCTAGGACAAATGTTATAAGATAATGATCAGACATAACGTTAGTATGCGGCAGAATTGTGACATTTGAGGCAGTTAGGCCGTGGGTTAACACTAAGTCTAAGATATTACCATTCCGGTGTGTTGCTGCTTTTTATTATTTGTGTAAAGCCAAATGCATCGATTATTGCTTGAAAAGCTACAGTACGTGGCTCCAATGGGGAGTTCATATGAATATTGAAGTCACCCATAATTAATATATTATCTGTGTGAGTTATTAAGTCAGCCATAAGTTCAGGGAATTCATCTAAGAATCCAGAGTATGGACCGGGAGGAGGGTAAATAACTACCACATAGAATGGTGGTGAGGAGCTCGATCGCATAACCAGAGCCTCAAATGTCTTGAAGGTGTGACTAGTGCTCGTGCTAAGCCTAAAATCAGATTCTGAAATTAGGGCGACACCCCCCCCTTTTTTACAAGGACGGGCAACATGTGAGCCCACAAAGTTTGCGGGTGAGGCCTCATTTAATGATAAGAATTCATTTGGTTTTAGCCAGGTTTCGCAGAGATTTTGATCTGTAATAAGATCATTTACAAGAAGGGCTTTTGAGGGGAGTGACCTAATATTTATGAAGCCGAATTTAAACTGGGAAATTTTTCCTGGACTACTCTGAGTCCTCATGTTGGTAGTACTAATACCAACAAGATTTTTATGGCTGGGGCTTGCTCTGTATTTTGAGTAATTAAAACCTCGTTGCAATGTTAGTAAAGTAGGAATTCGATTGTTGACGGCTGCAGCGCGCATATTAGTATTAATATGCCGGAACAGGTGTGTTAATATGGGGAACAGGTGTGCAAGGCTGGTGACCCCCCCCCCCCCCCCCCCCCTTGGCAGAATTGAACTCTGCTTAGGCACAAACAACACAGAGAACCCACAGAACAAACAGAAACATGACAGGAATTTGGTTGTTGATGGGTACAACACACATATTAATATTAATATTCTGCCCAGGTACTTTGTCACTAGTCTTACTGATTAAAGAGGCAGGGCTATTTTCCTTAATCAACACCACCTCAGCAGAAATCTTATCATTAGGGCATTCAGCATTATTTATTGAAACAGTGTGTGGATTGCAGTGACCTAGACTGAATATGCTATGTGTGTTGTAGCAGTCCAGCCTAGTGCCAGTTAACTCTAACCTTAATGACTCCACACCCGTTCTAGCAGGCTCGCTACTCGTCTGCGACCCGACATGCTCTAATGCACAGGTGTCGAACTCCAGTCCTCGAGGGCCGGTATCCTACATGTTTTCAAACCTTTTCCATCAAAAACACCTGATTCAAATGTTTGGGATCATTTTGGAGCTCCTGCAGAGCTTGCTAATGAACTAATCATTTGAATCAGGTGTGTTTCGGAAAGAAAACCGGAAAACATGCTGGATGCCGGCCCTCGAGGACTGGAGTTCGACACCTATGCTCTAATGTGAGAAGTCATGGACGGCTCAAACAGTAATCTATGTTTCTAGAAAGAGTGATGGCGCCTTCCCAGTCAGGGTGAAGGCCATCCATCCTCAGCAGGTCGGGTCGGCCCCAGAAAGAGGGCCAATTATCTACAAACTGGAAACCCTGCTCTCTACAGAAACTAGCCATCCACCGGTTAAGCGAGAATAATCTGCTAAACCTCTCATCATTGCCTCTCGCAGGCAGAGGGCCAGAGACAATAACTCGATGCCGACTCATCTTTCTAGCGAGATTACAAGTCCTAGCTATGTTCTTCTTTGTAATCTCAGACTGCCTCATTCTAGTATCGTTGGAGCCGACATGTATCACTATGTCCGAGTAGCTAGTGTTGTTTGCACTAAACTGGTGTCTAGGCCTCTTGCGTGTCAGCTCCCTAAGGTTAGCTTCAATGTCGGGTGCTCTGGCCCCAGGGATACACATTACGGTGGCTGGCGTTTTAAGCTTGATGTTACGGGTGATGGAGTCCCCTATAGCTAATGTGCGGGAGCCAGTAGACTGAGATGGAGTTTGCCTAGCGAGGGGGCTAAAACGATTATGCGTCCGAACAGGCTCACCGCGGCTAGCAGGCTTCTTAGGGCTAATGCTAGCCGGACTATCGGGTAGGCTACGGGGACGGACCTCGGTCAACAACAAAATGGATAGGCTTCTTCTATTATGGGTTAAAGAGAAGGAAATCGCCGGTGATATGTCCTTGTTTAAGAAAAGTTCTCGTTTAAGAAAAAAATTAAAAATAAATTCTGCGGGTTCGTCCCTGCTCACCTCCGCCTCCACCCACCACCAGCTCAAGTCACGTCGCCCCAAAGGTAAATGTCATTTTTCCTTTGTATATTTATGTTATTTAATTTAACTGTACAGTAGATTATGTTACTAATTTTTAATATGTGTATAAAGTCGTGATGTTTTTACCTAAGGTTTTTGCACGCGTTGCATGCATTCACTAATTAACATAGGTTTGGATTGCCCGTCATACGAGCAATTCGAGTTACGAGCCTAGCCGCTGAACGGATTAAGCTTGTAACACGGGGGCCTACTGTATATATATAATAGTCCTATTTTCGTCCTGTTTTATCTCTTTTAAACAATTATTATGTGTTTAAGGTAATACACTAATGGCTACTATAATTTGAAATTTGAGTATAGCGCCCCTTTAAGATTTAGGTACTGTCAGGTTCACCAAATAGACATTTATAATATTTAGACAATAAAGAGAGAAAAGGCACACAGCTTCTATTCTTCTCGAGTGGGATCGAGAGAGAGAAGGAGTGTAGCGTTTATTTGTTCACTGCACATTCGCTACTTCCAAACCCCCCATTTTATATGATACAGAGGCATCTGATAACATGTAAAATTGGCAGACAGTATACTTGTTTATGTGTTAATATTAGCAAGAGTCCTTTATCAATCTTCACATTATCTGGTAGTGTGTGTGAGCCCAGGGGTCCTGACGTCACCTCCCGGGGCTCCATCGTCAATATTTCCTTATCAGCTGTTTGCACTCTGCAGTCGAGTCGTCCTCTTGTAGCCACACCCAAGCTGAAAACACTCATTTATGCTGTAAATATATACTATCATGGCAAATGTGTAGTAACTACTCAAAATGATTCCTACAGGTACCAATGATGATAAATCACCAAACTTAATACAACATTCAACAGTCAAAAAAATCACCAAAGATTACAAACAATATACTCTTTTCCGAATAGTTCCTAAAAGTTCATGGAGTGTGATGTCCAAGTAATCCAGGAAGAGGCAGGCAACAGTCCCTACCGCAGCCGATGAAAAAAAAAATCAATCAATCAAATCAGAGAATTCTAACCAAACAAACATATGCGATCCGGTTAAACACATTGTAGTAGACCAACAACAGAAGAATCTTACCAAATGTTCACCTAAGGGTTGTATATTCAATGTACATATACCTATTTATATTCATTGATATCTATTTATAAAAATATGTACATAAATAGGTTGACCTGAAGAAAGCAAAAAAAAAAAAATATATATATATATATATATATATATATATATATATATATATATATATATATATATATATACATACATAGGTAGATTGACTTGTTCCACAATGTTGTGATAGTTGTTGAGGCTCACTTCAGTTTGGTTTTGTTTCTTTTCCCTTTTTGTTCTGTTTATATTTAACTGGGGTTGCAAAAGTGATGCATGTTTCTATTGAGTACTTTCAAGTTTACTTCCTCATTTTTCAATGTTCTCTTAGGTAGCACAATATCTCACACACCTTCCAGATATTTGCCTAACAGGTCCATCAGGTGCTTCAACCTGACATTCCAAGGCAAGAGCATCAACTTTGGGGAATAACGTCAACCACAAGCAAACCAGTTGAACAGGTTGGGCGCCACCTGACCCGTCTTCTTACGTTTGTCATTTCTATCATCAAAGGAGGAGAACCTTGGTGCCGACCGCTCACAGCTTGACATGTGGCCCACTTTAGTGCTTTTCGTCATCAAGCTGCTTGGAAGCAGCGTTTGGGGATTTGGAGTTTTACCGGGAAGTTCCTTAAGTCACCAGGATATTACTCGGGACGCCATTTTCAACATCACTGTGCAGGTGTGTCGTGCTCTGGCTCAAGACGAGAACAGCAACTTCACACCTCCGGTGAGATCCCGTCTCGGTTCTATACTTGCTCCTGGCATTGTGTGAGAGGGTGTGTGTATGCGTGTGTGTGTGTAGCAGTGTGTGCATGTGCGTAGCTGTTCTATGATCAAAACAACTGTTCTATTGATGTTGGGAAACGACAGGGCAAAAACATCGCATCTCTGGTCAGCTGGAGGATGGAGCTTACTCTGGTCAAAATGTAAACATCAGTGCACGATCTCATTCAAAGTCCATAGGTGTTCTACGACCGTCCTTTCAACACGCCGAATGGGCTAGGCTTTGTTCTATAAAAGGCCATCAGCTTTAAAGTTGAGAAATCAAGCCATAAGGAAGAAGCCAGCACCTGCGCCCGGCTCCCCAATGCATTCCCTTCAATCGTTTAGCCTCAGAGAAAACAATCCACAAAGATGATGACAAATGATGATGAATAAAGACATGACTCTTGTTAAGTGTTTCTTGTGCGTAGTCGCAGCCATTCACCGCCGCAGGGGTAGCCGTGGCCTGCAGGGGGACAAATTCCATCAAGAGCTTCCAGCAGGCCGTCACGTCCATCACGCTGCGCAACGTGCGCGTGGACCTGCTGGAACCCTTCAACGCCAGCTTCCACTTCGATAACGAGGCTTTGGTCGGTGGACGCGACATAATCCTGGCTGGTTTGCTGGCTGTCAAGGCCAACAACAGGGAGCGCAATTTTGAATTGGCACAGGAAAACCTTGGAGAGGCCCTCCACACACTACAGGTGATCTCTATTAGCATAGAAGCCTGCTCAAACTGCCAAACAATCAAACCAACAAAGACACTTTGCTTGCTTCCAACCTCAAGGACTTTTACAGCCACAGTAATTGGGTGGAGAACGGGAATACCTTTCCAAACGGCAACCTCATTCGATCGGACACCAGCATTGGCAACATCGCGGGTAGGCGGGGGATGTGCGTGTCTGTGTGTGTGTGTGTGTGGAAGTGGAGGGGCTACTAAAGGCTCCCCTTTTGGCAGAGGAGAGCAGGCCTACCTGCCGTAGCTGTGACGGAGATGACTGCAGCAACAACATCCTAGAGGACGTCATCCAGGACCAGATACTCACCACAGGATACTTTGGCATCATTCCCGGGATCGACAGCAAGCCCGCCGGTAAGCCAAGCCTAACACCAGCCAAACCCTCTTCTGGTGGCCACCGCGCCCGTGGACGCTCGGCTTCACGTGATGGCAGGACCGCCATTGTACATGCCAATGACGGCAGGTGGCGGCTCGTCCGGCTAAAAGTTACCGCATGAATGCATGCGTAGTCATTCCCAGGACAAAAGCATAACCACGCATACGTCCTTATGCACTCCAAGTGCACTAGTGTGCAACAGTACTAGACACCGCTCTCGTTCATGAGCAAGGCTGGTGCAGTGTAGAGGAGACTTGAAGCAATTGTGTAGAATCCAGGGGTTAGTCCACCATTTCTCGAGTTAGGGCAAAAAGAGCAAAAGCCATGGCAGCGTGGACTCTAAACCGCCATAACCTGGTGCCATAACTTTAATTAATTATGACATTTAGTCAGAATCCGAACACAACCCTGAAAATGGGTTCTGCGACGCCACTATGGCCACAATAAAATAAAGCAAATGGTAAGGCAGCATTTTGAGGACCTATCTCGTGCCTTAATGAAATGTACGTGGAAATGACGGAATTAGAAAAATCTTAGCAAGTGTGCCGTTGGACAGGAAAGTGCAGCCATGGAGGACGCTTGGACGTGACCAGCAGGATCCCACCCACCGGCGGGATCAACAAAGACACCTTTGATTCCGAGCACGGCTTTCTCCATTCACGGGCAGCCCGACTGGCCACGGCGGCGACGAGCGAGATCCTGGAGAACATTCGAATGGCTGCGGGAAATGGGATCTTTCTCCAGTATGCTGAGCCTCACATACATGGCCGAAGACATTCGCGCAAAGGCCTTTTGGTTTTTGGGTGCGGCATAACCCATATTCCCCCCCTCAATCAGGATGTTGGGAATCTCCAGAGGCTCCGGCAAAGCTCTGTGCTTGGTGATTGACACCACACAGAGTATGAGCGACGATATCGCGGCCGTGCAGAGCGCCACTTCCGCCTTTGTCGACAGCCGAGTGGGAACCGACAACGAGCCTTTGTCCTACATTCTTGTGCCCTTCAACGATCCAGGTCAGGACTCGGACCGCAGCTCCAGGCGGAGATCAGCTTTCGACTCCTAAAGGAAAACGATCCGCCATCTCTCTCTTTGGTTCAGGATTGGGGCCGCTGATTCGGACAAGTGACCCCGAAGTCTTCAAGAGCCTCGTTGATGATCTGGCAGCGAGTGGCGGAGGAGACGAAGGAGAGTTGAGCCTCTCGGGCCTTCAGGTGCTCTACCTTAAGATTCAAAGGTTTATTCTCATATGCATATTAAGACTACACAATGAATTTCTTATTGTGTTCACTTCCTCGAGCAGATTTATACCACACAATTAACATCATAAAATACACACTAGTAGGCAATAAGGCCAGTGATAATGAAGTTTACAATGAAGGAATAGACTCACTTTCTGAACATATTATGGCATAGGTGGAGTGAAAGAAACTACTATGAGGATGATAGTAAGCACTTTGTGCTCAATTCTTTCGAGCAAGTTCTGTCCTCGAGAGCCACAATCCAGCCTGTTTTTGATCATACCCAACAACCAAATCACCTGATTCAAATAATGACCTAATCGGCCTGCTTCACGGAATTCTGTTAACGACCCTGATTTGAGGCAGGTGTGTTGGTCGAAGGGACATATTGAAAACAGGCTGGATTGTGGCTCTCGCGGACCGGACTTGGCCACCCCTGCTTTAGAGGTCTTCTTTGGCAGTCTGACAAGTCTATAATCACCTTTTCCATGTCAAGTTGGCGTTGACGAATGCTCCCCATAGCTCGGCCATCTTTCTCTTCACCGATGCACCAGCAAAAGACCCAGATCTGAAGTCCGCCGCCATCACTCTCATCGAGCAGACTCAATCTGTGGTGAGTGCTGCATGGCTCTCGCTTTGTGCTGCACTGACATCCGCTCTAAAAGCTCTTTCCCATGCAGGTGTACTTCCTGATCACGGGAACGTCCGCAAACAGGAAGCGGGGCCGCAGGCAGCAAGCGACTGGCTTCAGAATTGCGCAATCGGATGCGAAGTTATACAGAGACCTGGCGGATGCCGCTGGAGGCCTGGTCATAGAAGTGGACAAGGAGCAACTCTCGGATGCCACCGCCATCATTGGGCAAATGTTAAATTCTTCTCTGGTAATGGCCCTTGCAAGATGGTCTCACACACACACACACACACGCACACCAGCACACACACACACACACACACACACACACACACACACACACACGTGTTAAGGGCTGACCATGTGTGAATTTTTTCTCATAGGTGACGCTTGTGCGGATGACCAGGCCTTCAGGCCAGGGCCAAAACATGGCCTTTGATGTTGACCAAACTACCAGCAATGTTCAAATTTTCATTACAGGAAGTCCTACACGCGTCACCCTCATCGACCCTAATGGTGAAACACAGCACAAACGACGCATGCACAAACACTCACTCATGCAACAATGGTAGTGAACACCACAGACAGAAATTTGTTTGGCGTCAGACTGAAGGCACTTGCGGACTTTATGTCTTTGCAGGCAATCAGCAGGACATCGACGAGAGCGGCGCAGGCTTCTCAAATGTGCTGGGAAACTTGCGCACTTTGCAGCTTCCGCCACAAGTGGGACAATGGCAAGTAGGAGTGCAGGCGGCAACGCCATACACGTTGAGGGCCACGGGTGAGTGTGAATCCTATTTTAGCGGAAAAGAGAAAAGATGCCATTTGTTTGCTAAATCATTTGTTATTAAAGGTCAGAGTCCCCTTGACTTCCTGTTCGACTTTGTTGAGTACATCCCCTCACAGAACACATTTAACATCCTGGACAGCCGTCCCTCAGCAGGTGAGATGACTTCCCTCTTAGGGTGGGCGTGTTCAACACGGAGCAGTCTGGCCTTGGGTAATAAAGCTTCTTCTCTTTCCAAGGCACCAACGCTAGCATGCTGGTGACACTAACGGGCGGTGACACGGCCAACGTCACGGAGGTGACTCTGCTCAGCTCGGCGGAATGGCCAGAGGTCCCGGGGCTCGTGGAGCCGCAGGAGGGGGACAGCTTCCTGGTCAGGTTCCAAAGCATTCCGTCCGAGCCATTTGTGGTGCGCGTGAAGGGACGCCAGGTGAACGCCACCGGCCAAGTATTTCCTTTTCAAAGGGAGTCGGGAACCAGCTTCCGAGCATCCAATCTAACCATCAGGGTGAGCGCTCGCTTGCTCGCTCACTCGGTGGCCGGCCAACTGAGGCACATTGTTCGATGCTGTGTCCCATGTTGTCCCCTTTTAGGCTAAAGCGGAGCGCAACATCATTGCCGGGATGCTGTCATCGGTGCCATTTTCCGTCGTCGCTCGAGGTGCCGGAGGGAACATCTCCATTCGGGTCTTCACAAACAAACCGCTCTACACCGCCAGTGCTCCTAGCGTTCTTCCGGCGGAGGCAGACGTGAGGGTCAACGGCACAGCCACGCTCTCTGTGCCGCCTGACACGCCGTCCGGCGAAGCCGTCACGCTCGTCATCCAGGCAGAGGGACCCGAAGACAACGATGACATCAATTATGTTGTCCTTAGGATGTCCGTTCTAAACCCAGTGAGTGTCCCGGCCTGTGTCATCGCGAGCGGTAGTCATCCTCTGACCCCTGGCCATCTCCTGGCAGAATACAGATTCCGCGGCTCCCGTGTGTCAAGTGCTGTCCATTGTCAACTGCAATGGCAGCCAGCTCCTGTGGGAGCTGATGTTGCGGGTGAGCGACGGCGCTAACGGTACGGGTGTGGAGCAAGTCAACCTGACGCAGGGCAATGGAACGCTGTTCCTCAGACCGGCCACCGATGACCGCAACGTCATGCTGGTGACTTACCAGTCATTGTGCATCTCGCCCGACGTGGAGCTGCTGGTGGTGGACGGTGTGGGCAACTCAGACACGTGCACTTTCAATGCCTTTACCACGTCCTCCGGCTGTGCGGCCTCTTTACTTACTCCGACAGCGCTGGGCTGCGTCAAGCTCACTCTGGTGCTTGCGCTGCTGCAGAACCTCAGCATGTGCTAAAATCTCATTCACAAACTGCCGTCGTAGTGTTTATGCGTGCAGAGATTACCTGATTGTCCAACATCTCCTGTTGTTCAAGAATATTGGCCATCAGAAGCCAATATTGACGCCTTTGAACAATATGTGATTGGATGCTCAATGCAGGGAAGCTGTTCTTTGTTGATCAACCATGTTTAACACTGGAAGTTCTTAAAGTAACTCGAAAATGTGCAATTCTTGAAGATATTGTGTGTGAATGTGAAAAAGCTGTAGAGAGAGGTGTTAAATGGTGGAATGATGTGGAATGTCTGAATGGTTTGAATCTTTGAAGAAATGTGAATAATACAAAGTTGGAATGGTTTGAGTAGGTCAAATAAAGTAGAAGATACAAGGAAAAAACTGAAAAAAAGTGGAATTGTGATCAAATTTTGAATTGTGGGAAGAGAAAAATGGAGTTCATGGAATGCGGGCATCGGGGGAATCGATTAAATTTGGAACAGTTTAAATAGGTCAAATAATGTAGAAGATACAGGGGAAAAAACTAAATAAGTGGAATTGTGGGTAAATTTTGAATTGTGAGAAAGAATGGAATTCATGGAATGGCGGGCATCTGGGGAATCGATTAAAGTCTGAACGGTTTGAATAGGCCAAATAATGTAGAAGATACAAGGGAAAAACTGAAAGAAGTGGAATTGTTGGTAAATTTTGAATTGTGGGAAGAGGAAAATGAAATTCATGGAATAGGGGGCATTGGAGGAATCGATTAAAGTTGGAACGGTGGGAATGGGATGAAGACTGGCAAAGAAAAAAGGTTACAAAATTTGGGCGAGGACAATTAACTGAGGAATTATGTGTAAAATAAAATGAGGAAAAAAATTGACATTTTTAGTGCAAGGGTGTTCTTAGTAAACTTACTAATTATGGGAAACACCTAAAGTTGGAAAGACTAGTATAGGTCAGACGCAAATGGAGATATTGCAAGAGGAAACATAAAAATCAGATTTTTTGCTAAAAAGATGAATTATGGATAAATGCCACTCTGAGATCGTATGACCTCAAAAAATATTCATCAATATATTTTGTTGGTTTTGAAACCTAACTCATCTGCTTGTCACATTTCCTTAATTAATTGCAGTGTTGCCACCATGTTGCTGAAAGTGAAATATGGCACGATAAGGAAATACAGTGGGCCCCCGGTTTACAAACCCTCTGTTTTACGTATTTTTCATCTTACGACGTGAGGATGATGACAATAGAAACGAAACAGGAGATAAAAAGGAGTAAAAAAATACGAAGGAAGCGCATGCATAGTTAACCTTGCTAGTGAGTATGGCCGTAACCGCTAGACAATCGGTACAATTCTCAAGAACAAGGAAGCCATTAAAGCAGTGGTTCTTAACCTTGTTGGAGGCACCAAACCCCACAGTTTCAAATGCTCATTCACTGAACCCTTCTTTAGTAAAAAATAAAATATGATTTGTGTGAGTCCGTACGGCGATCGACCCTTTGGACCAGTGGGTCCCAACCCCCGGTCAGCGGCTCAACTGGTACCGGACCACAAGGGCTGCACCCGAATTAATGATTTGGAGATGATTTAGTTTAATGGTACGCGCACACCGAACATGAACGAGGCGAAAAAGTGGAGCGGTTTGTTTTGTATTCAATGGAGTTCATGTGACTGGGCGCTAATGCACGTCGGGCAACGCGATGGACGCGAATGGCCGCGCGCGGTCAAGAGAAGCAAAATTTCGCCTTGTTATTTTTTTTTTTACTTTTTTTTTTTTTTACTTTTTCCACGTTTCGCGTCGCGACAGCCAATCAACTTCGGGAACATTCAACGGCTCACGCAAGGGGCAGGAATGAATCATGGCGGCCGCTTTTTTAGACATGAGATGTCTAATCAAATATCCAAGATGGCCGCCTATGAGGGCTGATGGGAGTTGGAGTCTTCGGTCTATGTCGTCAAATGTCCAAGATGGCCGCCCGGAGGCCTCATGGGAAATGGAGTACTTTTTGTGCCTAAACCATAGGTGTCAGAACTTTAGTCCTCGAGGGCTGGTATGCTGCATGTTTTTGAAGCCTCTCTCTCACAAACACACCTGATTCAAGTGATTAGGATCATTTTCAAGCTCCTGTTCATGAATTAATCATTTGAATGAGGTGTGTTGGGGTGAGAAAACCGTACTAAATTTGAGGGAATTTATAAATTTATATTGGGATACTGGGGTAGGCTCCAGCATGTCCGTGACCCTTGTGAGGATAACCAGTCAAAATAACTTAATGTGATTAAATGGCATTTTCCTTATAGTGCAGAACACGTTTGGACTTCATAGCGAATCTGAAATTGACATTTTTGATGAACACAGCAGTGGAGGAAGACATCCTCCTTGAACTGATACAGACCAAGCCAGATATATGCCTAACACTGTGACACACCATTTCAGATGAAGATAACCTTTTGTTTGAGGGTTAAGGTTTGACCCCTTGTTTTGAATTTGGTATATTTTTTTAATGGATAAAATGTAACTAATCTCACTGACCTGAACATTGTAGTTGAAACTGCAATATGCAAGATTTTACCCCAGAGCATCTTTAAAATTCCCTTATTTGCAGTCTACCACTTAAGCTGTTCACAAATCAGTTGCGCACGAAGAAGGGAGTTTGCAGGGTCAGTGAAGACGGGAATTTGTAGTTTCTTTTTATGGCATTTTGTGGCAGTTGTGATTCAAAATTCAATCTTTTGTTGTTTAATGAAGCTTTAACAGATCTAGATAAGAACAGCATTATGCAATTCATTTTTAAAATGGCTATTTTCTTCTGTTGAATTTTCTCCCTCAGACCACTAAAAAGACTCATCTCTCATGGAGACCATATCCTTTTCTTCAAATGATAGTGACCTGATGGGAGAATTGGGAATACCTGGAAGTACAAACAAAACCACCAAACAAGACACTCATACAACAGAGGCTTTGGAATCAGAAGCCGCGAAAGAGTTATTCAAGCCCAGTAATTATTATTGACAACACACTTTCAACGCAAGTCAGTGTTTTGCTGAAATCTAGTGCTGAAACAGAAATGTTTACTAGTCAAAGTAGCAGCTCCAAACCCAAAATCTTTATAAAAAAAATTAAAACTAGAGCTGCAAGCAGCTATAAAGGGCCCTCACAGACCTGTGCACGTTGGGGTATGAACAGGTTGGAGTATGAATAAGGAGTATGAACGAAGAAAAATTAGTTGTAGATGACTTCAGTGCAGGACTCTTATCAAATATGTAAAATTTAGAGAAGGTGAGATAGTGTGGGTTGAGTTACTGCAGCTTTTATTGTTACAGTTGTGTTACTTTGCACTGCCTATAGGCCACGCCCATTGTCAAAACATTGTACTATTTGGTGGAGGGCCTTAGGCGTGGCCAATGGCTTTTCAGACAACATTTAAGGCATATCACTTCAAGGAGCTCAGCAGAGTACATAAAAACATTAAGGAATTGCTATAATTTTTGCTGCCACTAGGTGGCGCAGTACGATTAAAAAATAGGCTTGTAGGTGTGTTTCACATTGGACTCCCATCCCATATATGACGTTTTGAAAATATCAGATCATCTAGGTGCAATTACAGCAACTTTTACCGTTTTGGCGAGACATCGGACTTTGAGTTGGCATAGAGGCCACGCCCTCTATTGATAAGTCATACAAGTTAAGAACCTTCATGTTCCAATGAAAATGAAAATGGAAGTAGAGGCCACGGCCATTATTGAAACTTTGTAAAATTTGGTGGATGTAAGCAGGACTGTCTAGAGGCTTGTCAGACCTAATTTCAGCTATATTACTTCAAAGGGCTCAGCTAAACACATAAAAACGTTTAAAAAAAAGCTATATTTTTGGCTGCTACTAGGTGGCGCTCGCACTACGACAAAAAATACGCTGATAGGTGTGTTCCGCATTGGAAACCCATCACATATATGAAGTTTTGAAAAGATAAGACCATCTAGGTCCAAATACAGCAACCTTGTTCGTTTTGGCGAGACATCAGACTGACATTTTTGTTTGCCACTAGGTGGCCATGTAAGCAATTGAAGAAATTATTAAACACATGTGTTAAGGGCTTGAATCTTCATGTGTCTGTGAAGTTTCTGACAAATGACAGTTGTCGCTGCTTGGGCCCTAATAATAATAATCAGGAGAAAAACAAGAGGGCTCTCGCAGCGGTTAGCTGCTCGGGCCCTAAATAATAATCCGGAGAAAAACAAGAGGGCTCTCGCAGCGGTAGCTGCTCGGGCCCTAATAAATATGGCAGCAGCAAGTTTAACGGGTGGAAAAACGGGAGAGTTCAGCAGTCTCACGGCCTGGTGGATATAGCTGTTCCTGAGTCTGGTGGTGCGGGAGCGGAGGCTCCTGTACCTCTTTCAGGAGGGCAAGGAGGCTGAACAGATTGTGTGCAGGGTGACTTGTATCGGTGACAATCGTGATGGCTTTGCGGCTGAGGTGAGTGGTGTACAGGTCTTGCAGGGAGGGGGGTGGAGCACCAATAATCCTCTCAGCTGTCCTCACGATGCGTTGTAGAGCCTTCCTGTTATAGTCAGTGCAGTTCCCGCCCCATACGGTGATGCAGCTGGTGAGGATGCTCTCAATGGTTCCTCAAATGTTGTAATTTATAACATGCCCAAAATTAGTTTGTTTGTTGAAACAACAACTTGTGACTGTGGATAACATGTAAGCTAATGTTAGTTCTTATCTTCAGCATATTATGTAGTGCTGCCTTGTATGCATTTAGCTCATTAGCACTTTGGTTTGTGCCAGGTAAAAATCTCAATCGATGATCGGTCCATGGTGTCCATGGTGATGAAAAGGTTGTGGACCTAGACCTTGTCTATTCAATGTTTGTGGAACTGTTTTTTTTTTTTTTTTTTTAGGAACAGTAATTTTTGCACAGCTGAATGGTTCATTTGATGTTGCTGTCTCATAAGAAAGTATCTCGGATCCCATTTATGCTATAAATCAGGGAGAGGGGCAAGTTCGGTCAAGTGCCACAATCCAGCCTGTTTTCATTGTGTCCCTTCAATGAACACAACTGATTCAAATGATTAGCTCAAAAGCATGCTTTGCAGAATCCTAATAACGACGCTGATTTGAGTCAGGTGTGTTGGTTGACGAGATACATTGAAAACAGGCTGTGGCTGTGGATTGTGGCTCTTGAGGACCGAACCCCTGCTATAAATAGATCCTGCCTGCGGTGCAAAAATTTGCCAGACAAGCCATGTTCTATTCGGCAGATCTTTTAATGCTACATGCTAGTGTTGTAATAATCAGTGCTCATATTGTGCATCATTTTTGCAGGTCCACAAGAAACCATATTCCTACAGGGACAACCAATGTTAGACCAATATGGCATTGAGAAAGATAACGTCATCCAGTTATCTTTCAGTTTAATTAACACAATTTGTAAGTGTATTTTATCTTATCCAGTGGAACAACGTCAAAATGGTCGCATAGGCAAAGACTTCCTGGATGGATGCATCACTCAAAAAGTCCAAAACACCCAATGTCAAACAACAAATATATGTACTTTAGATGATTGCTGTGTTTCAGCCATCTTATATTTCACGCAAGTTTTTAAAGTTTTGCCTTTCAATCTGAAGCAGTCAGCTGACCAAGTCAAAATGAAGCAGTGAAATGGTTGAAACATCATCAGTGACGTCAACTGCAGCACTCTCCGGCACACTGCTTCACCATAACTGGTCCATCAATTTTGGTGCTTAGTTCACTTATTACAAGCCTTTTTCAGATGCCCCTTTTTTTGTATTAACTTACCTTTCCTCTTTGAGTAAGACGACCAACAAGTACTTGGGATGGTTGGATGGACAATGTGCAGATGCTCACAAGATTGAATTAATAATTTACAAAGTTATTAAGTTACATATACCAAGTTAAGTCTAGAATTAATTGGGTAAGTTTTTGACCAATAAAATTGGAAAGCATTTGAAAGAAACATGTATAGACATGCACAGAGAACAAACTTAAACGTTCTTGGTTATTCATTCTGCATAAAACATTACACACAATTCCATAACTTTACATTATGCAGTGCTGTGTAAAAAAATGTCACTAGTGTATATTTTCATCATATCAAGATTGTCACACCTGAGACACCTGAACGATATATAAGATAACATTTCCAAATGATTTTATTTACCAAGGGATATACAAACCAGGCGGAATTTTGAACCACTCGTGTGCAGATTATTTTCCACTCTGTAATATCACAGTGTTTTTTAGCATGAACTTCCCATATACTAAGGTCGCACCACAGTATCACAGTTAAATTTTAATTTAAATTTAGACTTTGCCACTCCAAAATTTTTTTCTTTCTTGTTCCGCCATTCTGATGTGGACTTGCTGGTGTGTTTCATTGTCCTGCTGCATGATCCAAGTATGCTTGAGATTTAAGAGCACAAACTGATGGCCGGGTGTTCTCCTTCAAGACCTTCTGGTTCATATTTTTGTCAATCGCAGCATGTTGTCCTTGTCCTGAGGAAACCAAGCAGCCTCAAACCATCACCCTGTTAATACCATGCTTAACCCCTGGGTTCCCCCATGACATGGTGGTGTAAATTTTGACCCAACCCGGGGCTTTCGATGTTTTTGATGTGTGATATCAAAGGAAAAGCATACAAAAAAAACCTTACACACCTGATTCAAATGATTGGCTCGTCAGCATGATTCGCCGAATCCTGATAACGACGCTGATTTGACTCAGGTGTGTTGGTTGAATAGATACATTGAAAACAGGCTGGATTGTGGCTTTTGAGGACCGAACTTGGCCACCCCTGGCATAGATTATCAAAACTGTGTCTGTATATATATATATATATATATATATATATATATATATATATATATATATATATATACAGTCAGCCCCCTGCTTACGAGCATCCTGATTTGCGAACATTCCGCCTTACGAGCGTGGATCAGGGAGAATTTTGTCCTCCGTTTACGAGCAAACCTCTCGTCTTGCGAGCATTCCGTCAAACCAGCCATTGAGTATGTAGAAATGTTCTCGCCTAACCGCGTCAATATATTCAGCAGTTGCGTCATCTACAATCATTAATAGATACTTATGGCGGTAACGTGAACGCTATTGGTCTTACAATCTCACACTGACTGTCTCACTCACGGTGTCTAAATATATTACCATTTAAGTGTAGTGTTTGTACAGCTAAAGGGAAAAACAGCTGACATGAAATTAAATGTGCCGATTGCAGGACAAAGAATTGTCATTGGTTTAAATGTGTGTGTTTTTTTTAATTAATTGTCAATACATTCCAACCGTTTAAAAAAAAGTGCGAATAATTATCAGTCAGTCAAGGAGACGCCAATATGCTATTGGTCGATTAAGGTCACCCGGTCTCACTCACGGAGATGCTATTGGCCGGTGTCACACGTCAATCACAGAAGTGCCGATATGCTATTGGCCGAACGCCTTTATCTAGCTTGATGGGACAGGATGGAAGGAAGTAGACAAAATGAGTGAAAAACGGAATGTTTTGAAGACTTTGCAAACTTTATCTGTTAGACATAGCTTCTAAAATTACTAGCAGCGGTAAAGGAAGAAATAAGAGGATGATGTTTTAGTATCTCCGTGATTTGCACCATGACTGAAAGAGTTACTGTAACACTGTAAGACCAATAGCCTATATGCGTTGCCGTATTAACTCAAGAGGTTAATCTCTGCACCCTATTACGGGTGATGATACAGCGCCATATAATGGTTGCTAGACAAGATTGCATGTCAGGTTAGTCGGCGATCTCCCGTTATGCTTTGGGACAGCGTCATTGTTGCAATTTTGTGAGTTGCAACCAAAGGTGAACTGACGCTCGAACAAGCCATAAGTGAGCTGCCTAGTAAATGGAACACACACAACCACCTCGCCGCTTCCACCGTGCTCAATTCACGTCGGGAAAAACAGTTGACATGAAATTAAGTGTGCCGATTGCAGGACAAAAAATCGTCACAGATTTAAATGTGTTTTAATCAATAAGATGTCAATACATTCCAACCGTTTAAAAAAAAAGTGCAAATAATTATCAGTCAGTCAAGGAGACGCCAATATGCTATTGGTCGATTAAGGTCACCCGGTCTCACTCACGGAGATGCTATTGGCCGGTGTCACACGTCAATCACAGAAGTGCCGATATGCTATTGGCCGAACGCCTTTATCTAGCTTGATGGCACAGCTGGTTGGGATGGAAGGAAGTAGAGAAAACCCTGACTGAAAAAGTTACTTTGACACTGTAAGACCAATAGCATATCTGATTTACCGTATTGACTTAGAGCAATCATCTCTGCTCATCTCTGCTTATCTCAGCACAAGTCACGTCTTACCGAATTGTAAAAGTCATTTGTCCTTTGTATTTGTTATTTAATGCAGCTGTACAGTAGATTATGTCACTTAATATTAATTTATGTATACAGCGTGACGATTTTACATAAGGCTTCTGCGCGCGTTGCACGCACTCACGAATTAACATGGGTTTGGATTGCCCGCTATACGAGCAATTCGAGATACGAGCGTAGCCGCTGAACGGATTAAGTTCGTAACCCGGGGGCCCACTGTGTATATATATATATATATATATATATATATATATATATATATATATATATATATATATATATATATCCAGTCAGCCCCCGGTTTACGAACACCCGGTCTCACTCACGGAGATGCTATTGGCCGGCGTCACGTCAATCACAGAAATGCTGATATGCTATTGGCCGAACGCCTTTATCTAGCTTGATGGCACAGCTGGTCGGGATGGAAGGAAGGAGAGAAAATGAGTGAAAAACGGAAGGAAGGAATGTTTTGAAGACTTTGCAAACTTTATCTGTTAGATATAGCTTCTAAAATTGCTAGTAGCGGTAAAGGAAGAAGTAAGAGGATGATATGTTTTAGCATCTCCGTGACTGACACCGTGACTGAAACAGTGACTGTGACATTGTAAGAGCAATAGCATATCAGCATAACTGTGTTACCTTTGCGGGTTGGTCTCTACTCCCCTCCGCCTCCACCCAGCTCAAGTCACGTCGCCCCAAAGGTAAATATCACTTTTCCTTTGTATATGTTATATAATTTAACTGTACAGTAGATTATGTTACTCATTTTTAATATGTGTATAAAGTCGTGATGTTTTTACCTAAGGTTTTAGCACGCATTGCACGCATTCACGAATTAACATAGGTTTGGATTGCCCGTCATACGAGCAGTTCGAGTTACGAGCGTAGCCGCTGAACGGATTAAGTTCGTAACTCAGGGGCCTACTGTATATATATACATACAGTGGGCCCTGTATGACATTAATCCATTTCGCGGTTGGGGTTGTAAGGCGAATTTGTCATATGACGGGCAATCCAAACCTATGTTAAATAGCTAATACATTCAAAACCCCAGGTAAAAACATCAAAATTGTTCATACATATTAAAAATTGGAAAAAAAATGGAAGCAGTTAGACGGCAATAGTAAATAATTGCAATTACCTAAAACGCCAGCAGATGGAGGCAAAACAACACAAATACAGCCAACCCAGTAAAACTCAGTATACCAGGTCACAACATGAAAAAAAACGTAAATCAAGGACGTTGTAACACGGGGGTCCACTGTGTATATATATATATATATATATATATATATATATATATATATATATATATATATATATATATATATATATATATATATATATATATATATATGGTTAAGGGCTGATGGCACTGAACATTTTGAGGGGTTGAAAGTAATTACATATTTATATATATGACAATCTTATGACCCTTACTAAGTCAGCCCAAGTTGGGTGATAGTAAATCCAGGCTAGTGAAAACTCCCCGGACACTCAGAGGTTAATGTTGCCATGATTTTCTTTTTATCAATTGCTGTGCCATTTTTACACCTGTTGTAAGAGCTGCTCACCTTCCAAAAAGTTTATTTTTTTACTCATTAGCCCTCAAATTGTTTCTCCAAAAGTCTTGGGGATCATCATGTTGCTTTTTGACAAATTTTAAAAAAGCATTTGTATTCTTTTGTGACTGAACCTCTTTTGGCCACTGTTTTTCCTATAGTGCAGCCATGAACACTGACTGTCAATGAGGCCAGCAAGGCTTGCAGTTTGGTAGTTTTACTGGGTTCTTTTGTGACGTCCTGAATGAGTCATTATTACACTGCTAACCTCCTTTGGTCAAGCTTTACCACAGTTCCCAGTATTCTCTATTTGTGGATAATGGCTATAATAGTGGTTTGCTGGAGTCTCACAGCCTTGCAGATCACTTTCTAAACGTTTTTAAATTGTTAGATTTCAGTTTTTATCTAATTTCCTCTGGATTTTCTTTGGACATCATGAATTTGTTCTTCTGATTTTGCAGCCTACTTTACTTTGACCAAAATTTCATCTTGTTGCTTTCTGAATGGAACTAGGATGGCGGCAATTAGTTTTGGGTCTGGCCTGTGAAAGTAAACTCATCATTTTCCGAACTGTGGTTAGTCCTATTTTGCTTTGTGATTTGGGTCAGATAGGTTTGTATCCCTCCCCTCCCCCGTGGCAAATAAAATCATCAAGAAACTGCATCTTATATATCATGCAAGTTTTTTTTTTTTCTCTAAGTATGTATTTTTAGAATCTGCTCAAATATTGTGTGAAAGGCTTCATAATTAACCCCTTAACTGCACCCAACCTAAATCTAAACAAAGATAGTAAGTAATGGTTCTTGCTTTAGTGAAGGATTTTAAAAGCCTTGAGGAAGGATTGACTCCTCCAAGGCAGCCTTTTTAAAGTACTAAGTGCGTGCATGTGAGAAGGAAAGAAGCCTTCTCTTGAGGGTGTTTGTGCTCATGATAAGATATAGAAAATGAATGACAAAAGCATAAACGGAATGAGGGCAGAGAGAGAGCGCTAGAGACATGAAAGAAATGATGGGTGAGCAAGAATCACAGACATAATGGATGGAAAAAAAATAAGTAGGACACCAAGAGCCTGACTGAAGTTGCAGATGATTATTACATAGTGGGTGTCAAATGTGGATAGTTCAACATAGAATGATAAATGGGAGACAAACAGTTAGAAAGGTGATTGCGTCAAACAAACATTGCAGGCTCAGTAAAACATTTCATCTGATTCAAAAGAAAATTGTGCATCCGAAGCAAGCAAGCCCTATGACCAAGGCTTGATTTCATTAGAGTCCTGTAAGTTGTTTTTCACTAGGCACACACACAAAGACACACACACACACACACACACACACACGTTTGTACAGCTATACTTGTGAGGACATACATTGGCAAAATGCATTTCCTATCCCCTAACCAGATCCTTCAGAAATGATTGCCTAACCCTAACCCTTACTCTAACCATAACCATAACCATAACCATAACCCAATTCATACCTTTAAACTGAAATCAAATTTTGACCCTCAAAAAGAGTTCTGAACAAGTGAGGAGCTGCCCAAATGTCCTCACTTCTCCAAAATGTCCTGACTAGATTGGTAGAAAACTCAAATCGGTTCTAGATAGATAGATAAATACATAGTGTTTTCGCACAGTATTTAGTATACTTTACATATTTGTGACAACAATTACTGCCGTATACAGATTTACGTAAACCATTGACTTTTTCAAGATTATAACTGTACTGTTACCCCTTCTCTTTGGCCTCCCTTGGCCAGTCAGAGTAACCCTCACACGTCGACCGAGAGTGGAGCTCATCCATCTATCTATTTTCTACCACTGTATTCTGGAGTCAGGTCACAGAATCTCAGACTTCCCTCTCCCTGGCCACTTCATTCAGCAAGCCAAGAAACTCCAATGCGTCCTAGGTCATCTTAAGGGCCTCCTCCCACCTCATCAGGGAGGCGTCCGCGAGGCATTCTAACCAGATGCCTGAGCGAACTCTACTGGTTCTCCTCAATGCAAAAGAGCAGGGGCACCCATCCCAGATGACTAAGCTACTCACCGCATATCTAAAGAAGAGAAAACTTATTTCGGCCGATTCTGTCCAGGATCTCATTCTTTCCGTCTCGACCCACCACTCATGACCATAGGTGAGGGCAGGGACAGAGAGCTACCAGTAAAAAGAGAGCTTTGCCTTTTGGCTCAGCTCTTTCTTCACCACGACAGACCATTACAGCATCTGCATTACAGCAGATTCTGCACCGATCTGCCTATCGATCTCCCATTCCATCCTACCCATTCATGACCAAGACCCCAAAATATTTGAACTCCACCACTTGGGGTAGAACCTCATCTCTGACCCTGAGAGGGCATTCCACCCTTTCCTGATTGGGTACCATGGTCTCGGCTGCTTCAAACTTGGCTGCAAATTGTTCTAGTTGGAGTTTGAGATCACAGTCTGTGGAATCCAAGCGCACCACATCATCTGCAAATAGCAGTGAAGAATACTGGACCCGATTTATCCTTTGACTGCATCTAGAAATTCTATCGACACATATAATGAACAGAATCAGTGACAAAGGCCGGCCTTGGTGCAGTCCAACCCTCACTAGAAACAAATTTGGTGCTACATGGACCGAACAGCCTGTATCAAGGTGTTCAGTATCCCATACTCCTGAAGCACCCTCCACAGTACTCCCAAGAGACATGGTGGAGTGCCAAATCCAAAAAGAACTGAACAGAGGGTAAAGTAACAAACCAAAACTCAAAACAGAAGCTAAGCTAACGAGGTAATGACAGGAGGACAGCGACTGGCAGACCAAGACAAGAAAAAGGCTCCGGACATGTGGCTGCAAAAACAATGACGTTAACATGGACAATGACCTGACAGCTAACAACGCAAACTAGGGACTTAAATAAACTTTACACTTAACGAAGAAACACAATACAGCTGGAGAGGAAAAAAAGGGCTGAGGCAGCTGATTGGGTGACTCAAGGATGGCAAGGTGGTAGGTGGACACAATCATGCTAACGAGGAGACGCGAGGGAAACCGATAGGGACAAGACACAAGAACTCCACAAAAATCCCCCAAAACACAAAAACAAACCTGAACCCACAACCGTAACACAACAATAGTTTGTCTGAAATTTGCTTCAAAAACAAAACCACCTTGGTTTTGAAGGCTTGCATTTCATGCACTTGCTAGTTTTTTTCCTTGTGACTTCACATTCAGTTCATTCATGTGTGTCACGATGTTTACATTAAAAGCTAAATCACAAAGTCAATCTGTGCCATTCAGCTCCGAAAAACTGTCAGTATTCTCAAGTAGCTCCAAGATTGAAACAATCTTGAGTTTCAGCTCCCCCACACATTGAAATACCCTTTCCTAAATCTAACCAGCGGACATGAGAATGCTAACTGCAAGGTCAGTGTTAGTTTCTTCAAGAAAATGAATAAACTGATGATGGTAAAGTCCCCCCGCTTGAATAAACTTAACAAGTTTCGCGTTGTCAAGCTGCAACATGGTTTTACATTGTGTTTTTTGGTAATTTATGCAGTGTAGGACATTACCTCTTGAGTATTACAACATTTTTCCCATCAGATTTCCCCTGTCTTTTCCCTTTCAGAGATTCTCTCCAAAGAGTCCTCCTTTGGCTCAAAATTAGCAGTGTCCTTTGTACTATATGATTTTGACCAGAATCAAAGAATATAATGAAAATGACGCGACTTTACTTTTTAGCTTGCTGGTTATGTATTTATCAGTTAACTTTAATACGGTGAGCCACTGACCTGTGTGATAAGTTTTTTTTTTCTTTTTTCAACTTTGTTTTTGCTCTCAGGACATAAAATACTTGCAGTCTCTACCATGCACTCTATAAGAAATTCCCCTTGGAGAAAGGCTTGCTGCTTTTGATAGTTTTAAGGCCAGTGAAAAACATGTCTTGGTGCTTGCTTCTTGGATAGTAGTTGCTCAAATAAAGGTGTTTTGCTGAGCCTGCAAGCTTGCTACCAACCTTTCAGCGGTAGTTGTACGTTCTTACATTCAAAAGTTGCTGGCGTAATTAAACGCCCTAAGAGGAAAAGTGACAGCTGATGTTATATTCTTCTAAGGCCGTAATGGTTTCTTGGCAAATAAGACAAACACCCTTGGACTAGGATTCACTAAAAAAATGTTTTGGAGCCGTCAACTGTCACCCGCTCCTTCCAGTGTTGTAGTTATACGTTAGAGTCAGAATTCAGCTAACTTGTGGTCACCAGGCTGTATGAAATCTCCGCCTTCATAATCAGCAGTTGCAGGCGTCTGTGTACTGTGAGTGAACGGGCACATAGAATTGATAGACAGTTGCGATAACCAATCAGATCACGAGGTGGTGACAGTAAGGCCAACTAGAAAGCCTAACGGTGAACATGACATGTATGCGCTCTATCAGTATGGGAAGCAGTGCTATGCAGGTCAAGCAAGCTCTGTTTGGCTGTGACAATTCCTGTGTCCTGTGCTTCTGTACAGTGGTCATTCTCTGCCTTTTTTTAAAGCAAATTAAAACATACGATCGAAAAGGATTTCTTGTTGGAACTGAAACAAACAAACAAACTGTACAACCTAGTCTTTGAAGTCTTCTTGAGGAAAGAAAGAAGAATGGATCTTTGTTGAATTAAGTGTTTTAGGGGACAGCCATTGTAAGCATTTTATTGATGTATTCTTTTTCATTTTAATATTATTTTCTCTTTTTTTTTGGTCATTGTCAATTGAGGGTAAATTAAAAAAAATTATATCAAACTGCGATTTGTAATTTCGCGTACAATCTTTTGTATCAAAGCTTGCCTGTTTTTTGTAAACTTAATAAAACTTTGTGGACAAATATGTCACGTCTAGGCATGGCGACGTGAGGCGGTGGAGGGAAAGGGGCTCAAAAACGCAGGAGGACGGAGAGGGTTTGCTCAAACAAAAGTGCTCTTTTAATAATAAAACAGGACAGGAAAAGCAGAAGACAAAAACTTGACAAAGTAGCAAAATAAATGAACGGAATATAACTCACGAGACTAAATGGGACTACGGGGGAAGACTGGAATACGAGTACAGAGGCACAGGGAACACGAGGTGACGAGGTACAATAATCCGACAAGAGCAACAGAGGGACGGTGGTTTAAATACAAGGAGACTAATTACTGACAACACACTACAGCTGAATGGGGACAGGAGGCAGGGGAACCGGATAGGCTAACACGAGAGGAGCAGGGGCACATGGACAACAGGTGGACGAGATAAAACTAACGAGACAGAGAAAGGCAGATGCAGGGAAAAACACAAATGAATGACGAAATGAACCAGGAACTACTTAAACTAAATCCAAAAACCCGAAAACCCCAGACAGAACGTGACATAACCCCCCCCTCAAGGGTCGGATCCCAGACGACCCAGAAAAAAGAAACCAGACGGAAATGCCACGCAGGGCGGGCGGAAGGGGGACCGGAGGAGGGCAAAAACGACCCAAAACGAAAAGAAACAGTCCAAAAACGCTGTTGTCGCAAATCAGGGCCTAGCCTGAAGTGCAGGACCCTGAGGACTGGGCACTGGCCTCAACGAGCCAGGCCGGAAGAACGTTGAGAATGCCAGGTGAAGCCAACCCGGCAGCGAGTGTCCGGAGGGCGTCCGGGATGCCAGACGAGGCAGACCCGGCGGTGAGAGTCAGGTGGGCGTCCGGGACGCCAGAAGATGCAGGCCCGGCGGCGAGCGTCCGGAGGACGTCCGGGATGCCAGGCGAGGCAGACCCGGCGGTGAGAGTCAGGCGGGCGTCCGGGAAGCCCGCCGAGGCGGCGAGAGTCGGATGGGTATCTGGGACGCCAGCAGAGGCAGGCGCCCAGAGAAGAGAGCCCAGGAGGTGCTGGCTGGGCGCCGACGGGCAGAGGCCTGGGAGGCGCCGGCTGGGCGCAGGCTGGGCGCCGACGCGCGGAAACTCGGGAGGCGCCGGCTAGGCGCCGGCGGGCGAAAACTCGGGAGGCGCCGGCTGGGCGCCGGCGGGCGAAAACTCGGGAGGCGCCGGCTGGGCGCCGGCGGGCGAAAACTCGGGAGGCGCCGGCTGGGCGCCGACGGGCGAAAACTCGGGAGGCGCCGGCTGGGCGCCGACGGGCGAAAACTCGGGAGGCGCCGGCTGGGCGCCGACGGGCGAAAACTCGGGAGGCTGAGGCCCGGGAGGCGTCGGCGGACGGAGACCCGGGAGGCGTCGGCTGGGCGCCGACGTGATTAGGCCACTTAGCTGGCGGCCCTGGCTGCTTTGGGGCCGTGGCTGGCGGCTCTGTGGAGGTTCGCTGTGGAGGCGGGTGCCGAAGCTCTGCCGTCCCTGGCTGCTGGGGAAGGACTGGAGAATTTAATAACGGCAAGGGACTGACCTGAAGCAGTGGAGACTGCCGAGGATTGATGGTCAGCTTGAGAGGTGGAAGCGATGTTATGGCCGGCAGCTCGGAGGGCAATCGTGGCTCGTTTCGGGACCGTGAGAGCGGCGTGCCATGAGGCTCTGAAGCGGGCTGCGACTGCGGCGTGACGTGAGGCTCGGGAGGCGCCGACTGCGGCGTGACGTGAGGCTCGGGAGGCGCCGACTGCGGCGTGACGTGAGGCTCGGGAGGCGCCGACTGCGGCGTGACGTGAGGCTCGGGAGGCGCCGACTGCGGCGTGACGTGAGGCTCGGGAGGCGCCGACTGCGGCGTGACGTGAGGCTCGGGAGGCGCCGACTGCGGCGTGACGTGAGGCTCGGGAGGCGCCGACTGCGGCGTGACGAGAGGCTCGGGGAACGCCGACTGCGGCGTGACGAGAGGCTCGGGGATCGCCGACTGCGGCGTGACGAGAGGCTCGGGGATCGCCGACTGCGGCGTAGTGACCAGCGGCTCGGGAGGTGGCGGCAGCGCCCGGGCTCTGATCTCGGGAGGCGGCGCCGCAACTGGCCGCTTGGGAATCCGATGCTTTGTTCTCCCTGGCAGCTGGGGACAGACCAGAGAACTTAATGTTGGTACGGGACTGACCTTAGGCAAGGAGGACTGCTGCAGATGCATGACGTCCTGCAGCGTGACGTCAGACACTGGGGGCGCCGGCTGCGGCGCGACGTCGGACCCTGGGGGCGCCGGCTGCGGCGTGACGTCGGACTCTGTAGACTGCCACAGCCCGGCCTGAGACTCTGAGGCAGACTGCAATGCCATGGCTAGGAACTCAACGAGCAGCGGCAGCACCATGAGCGAGGGTTTGGGAGGTGCTGGCTGCGCCAGAGATTGAGTCTCTAAACGCGGCCGAGGCGGCTCTGGCGAACTGGGGGACTCTGAGGGCTCCGGCGGACTGGGGGACTCGGAGGGCTCCGGCGGACTGGGAAACTCGGAGGGCTCCGGCGGACTGGGAAACTCGGAGGGCTCCGGCGGACTGGGAAACTCGGAGGGCTCCGGCGGACTGGGAAACTCGGAGGGCTCCGGCGGACTGGGAAACTCGGAGGGCTCGCGCGGACTGGGAAACTCGGAGGGCTCGCGCAGCCTGGGAAACTCGGAGGGCTCCAGCTGCTTGGGCGCAGAGACGGGGGCGTGCAAACGCCGTGGCGCCGGAACGGGGGCGTGCAAACGCCGTGGCGCCGGAACGGGGGCGTGCAAACGCCGTGGCGCCGGAACGGGGGAACTAACTGCGTCAGCCTGCCGCCTGGAAGGTTGGGGACTATCGACGGCATCAGAAAGGGAAACGACCGGAAAGGGGGAAAGTGCATGTGAAGGGTGTGGCTCGGGATTTTGGTTTACTGGGACAGGAGCTGGGTGACGAGGCGAGTGATGAACCCTGCTGTGGCACCCCCGCCGGCCACCCCGGGAGGGGCAGAAGGCCAGACGGGTGCCGCAGTAGGGTTCTCGGTCATGGAAGAAGGAACTATCGGAAACAAAATCAGAATCATCATAGTCCGACTCAGCGGGACTTGCGGTAGAATAGAGCAGATCGGCATCTAAATCCTCACGATCTGACTCCGAAATGCAATGGCTGAAATAAGGATATCCTGTTTCAAAACCGAAATTTTCATAGTGAGCTGGACTGGGATAAACAAAATTAGGGCTGGAGCTCGAGCGAAATTTAACAAAGGGACAGTCATCTAAGTCTGAATAGTCCGAATCTAACGTGTAATGAGGGGGACGTGTAGGTGACGGTGGTTGCTCAGACGGAAACGAGGGAGGTGAATAATCTTCACAATCAGAGAAATCAGAATCACGAAAAACATGCGGGGGCAAAATGGTGGAATACGGAAGCTCGGAAGGATCAACGGGGAACGCGGAGGGAAACGACGCGGAGAAAGGAGACTTGTGACTTACACGGGGGGAACGAGGACAGGCGACAGGCTGAGGACCGGGGCCAGCAGTGTGGCGGCGCTTTGTACGACGCCGCGGGCGTCCTGCTGGTTCCACTTTTGGTCGGATTATTCTGTCACGTCTAGGCATGGCGACGTGAGGCGGTGGAGGGAAAGGGGCTCAAAAACGCAGGAGGACGGAGAGGGTTTGCTCAAACAAAAGTGCTCTTTTAATAATAAAACAGGACAGGAAAAGCAGAAGACAAAAACTTGACAAAGTAGCAAAATAAATGAGGAACGGAATATAACTCACGAGACTAAATGGGACTACGGGGGAAGACTGGAATACGAGTACAGAGGCACAGGGAACACGAGGTGACGAGGTACAATAATCCGACAAGAGCAACAGAGGGACGGTGGTTTAAATACAAGGAGACTAATTACTGACAACACACTACAGCTGAATGGGGACAGGAGGCAGGGGAACCGGATAGGCTAACACGAGAGGAGCAGGGGCACATGGACAACAGGTGGACGAGATAAAACTAACGAGACAGAGAAAGGCAGATGCAGGGAAAAACACAAATGAATGACGAAATGAACCAGGAACTACTTAAACTAAATCCAAAAACCCGAAAACCCCAGACAGAACGTGACAAAATAATTTTAAATTGCCTTTGTATCAGATATCAGATCCAGTGATAAGTTCAACATCTAGCTCGCTGCTTGTTTGAGTTGTATCCTCTCTGCGCGCTCAGTGTGACATGTTACAAATGTGCCACAACACCAACCAATCAAAGCTACTAAAACTACATTGATTGGTCTCCAGTTAAAGAACAAACGAGATGGCGTTAATAGGGTGGGCGAAGGTGGACTTCTTTGGAAACAACGTATGGGCATTAATATTATTATCATTAGTAGTATTATTATTATCATTATTATTATTATTATTATTACTCTATTGTCTCTTTTGATTGAACTACCTTGTTAGATTTTGCACTATAATAAAATAAGTCCACCTAACGAAGTGGCGTTAACAGGGTGGGCGAAGTTGGACTTCTTTGGAAACAAAGTATGGGCATTATTATTATTATTATCATTATTATTGTTGTTGTTGTATTGTCTCTTTTGATTGAACTACCTTGTTATATTTTGTACTATAATGATATAAGTCCACCTCCTGCTCAAGTTGGTGTGAAGCAATCTCGTTTGATTTCCGGGTGAACACAACAAACAATCTAACTGGAGACCAAGCATTCAATCAATGTACTTTACTAGTTCTGATTGACTGGATTTGTGGCACGTTCGTAAAGTGTGTGCCACACTGAGGGCGCAAAAGGTACACAGCATGAATGAGCGGAGCGCTGGATGTTGAGCGAGGGAGGGAGGGTTATGGTGAGCGAGCAATGAGAGCTTTTTAGCAAGCAAACCTTTTTTTGTGGACTGGATTTGTGGCACGTTCGTAAAGTGTGTGCCACACTCAGGGCGCAGAAGGTATACAGCTCGAATGAGCGGAGCGCTGGATGTTGAGCGAGGGAGGGAGGGTTATGGTGAGCGAGCAATGGGAGCTTTTTAGCAAGCAAACCTTTTTTTGTGGTCAAAATCCATCATTGCTCGCCAAACTCTTATGATTGCTCGCTCAATCTTTTTTTCTGTGCTCAAAATCTGTTCTTGCTCGCTCAAAATCTTTCATTGCTTGCTCGCGATTGTGGCACAAAAATAATTCTATAAGGTAGCACATTACTGAAGGCCTTAGTATGAAATGCACAGACTGCCACTGATAATAACAGGTGAGGGTCATTGCTTCAGCGGCTCTGTAGCAGAGTGGTTAGTTAACACGTCTGCTTCACAGTTCAGAGTCCCGAGTTCATTTCCAGCTAGCCGGCTAGCCGGCCTTCCTGTGTGGACTGTGCATGTTCTCCCAGATCCAGCATGGGTTTTCTCCAGGCACTCCGGCTTCCTCCCACACTCCAAAAACATGCATGGCAGGTCTATTGGACACTCTAAATTATACTTATGTGAGATGGGATGCGTGAATGAGCGTTCGTCCCTATACGCCCTGCAATTGACAAAAGACAGCTGGGATAGGCACCAGCAAGCCAGCGACCCTAGTAAGGATAAGCGGCTATCGAAAATGGAATGGAGTGGTCATGGTTTCATCAGGTTTAAGTGCATGGCTACAATAGGCCGCCAGAGGGTGCCGTGCTCAACGATTTGGCTGAAAAAAATCAGAGCCCACTGGATTGATGAGGGATTTTGTCCGTCAGAAGATGTTTCTACAAATAAACATACAACACATTAAACTCAAAAATAATATTCATGTTTCTATTGTTAGATTACTTGTTATGTATCAACTTCTTTTATTATTAAAGATATGACACTATTTTACCCTCAGCAAAAAAAAATTCTTTCCACTTTTATCTCTTGTCTTCTCTGCTTTTTTCCATTCGTTTTTATTTTCAAGTTAGTCACTTTCTGCAAGCTAAACTATTTTTTTCCCCAGTCAATATTTTTGGTGAGGCCAAAAATAATCATAGAATCTCATAAATAACACTGGCAAAATGCAATTTAAAATAGTAATGGTAATATTAACAAAATGAATGTATTTTGTATGTAAATTAGATACAATTTCCCTTAAAAGACTGAAAAGAAACAATATATTACATCCATCCAGAATGGGATGTGTTTCACATTAAAAACAAAATGGGATATTTTTCACATTCAAAAGTTATTTGTTTTTCCCAGTTCGAGCAACTAGTGGAGTTCTTTTTGTATCATAAATAGTATTTTGTGTTTAAGAAAAAACAATTCTGTCTCCTTAAAAAGATTAGAAAAGATTAAAAGGTTTTCTCCATCCATTATCTGAGCAGCTTATCCTCATAAGGGTCACAGGCATGCTGGAGCCTATCACAGCTGTCTTTGGGCAGCAGGCAATGTACCCCCTGAAGTGACGGCCAGTCAATTGCAGGGCACACAAAGACAAACAACCATACAATAAATCTGTTTTGCTATAGTTTTTACATTGTTGGTGTGTCCTACACCCGGTAACATAGAAAGCACAATAGAACCACTCTACAACTAAATTATATTTGAAGCCAGAATTTTTTCACAACAGGGGATTTTTCACTATAGCAGATCTATGTCTCAGACGTAAACATAAAAAAATATACAATCTGATTGAAGTTAAAAACAAAACCATCCAACATTTAAAAAAAAAAAAGAACTTGCCATATCTACAATAAGGATTCATTTTCATACTTAAATCAATTTCTTGCATAATGTCTTTTACTTTGCTTCATCCCTCTTTCATCTTTATTACTTTTATCCTATCTTCAGGTGTTACGCTTGGTTAAAGCTTGACGCGTTCACGAGCTCCACGTGTCAAATGACATTATTTCGCCAAACACGCCCCTCAACGCGGAACAGATTTTCTGCAACGCGTATCTTCTGGAATTTTTTTTTAACAACAGACCACATGGTAGATGAACTATTGCTTATGGAAGTTTGCCAGTAAAAACACCTTGATGATTTGTCTGAAAAGGAATACCATGCTCTAAGTACTGTATACAACTCCTGGCAAGCATCATGTTGGGGATAAATGAGGAGTCTGTTTATATCGTTTGAATCAACTAGGATTTTATTCCTCTGTTATAGAGTAGTGTTGTTTGTATGCTGTAGAATCAATTTACTGCCACCTATAGTATGGGAGAATATAGTCTGACTGCGGGGGGAAGCTGCTCCGGGTATAAAGTGATGCAAAATGTGTGCCAGCGTGTCAAGTATAAACCAAGCTAGACTTTTCCTGCAGGCTTGTTTTCACTGTAGTGAATTCAGAGCAATGAAAATGCAGAAAAAAAAAAAAAAACATTTTGTTTTATGCAACAGGGTGTTTTTTCCTTGTATGAGTAAGTAAAAAAGATGCAAAGGCTTCAATGCACGTTTTTTTTCTTTTCACACTGGGGAATTTTTTTGCAGATGCAGGTTTTGTTGTAGAGTTTTACTGTACAGGAATTCGTCCCCAAAATTAAGGGTACGTCCAAATGTTGGTGTTTCTTTTAGTTCAGTCCACTAATAACACACCTTGACCACTTGAGCGCAGTACACTATAACTTCGGATATGCACATACAGTACATTTTTGTGACACTGAACGTCATTCAGGAGTGCCAATAAACTGTTGGAAGTTAACTTTTTGAAGAATTGTTTACTACCCACCAAACCGCCACTCGTGATGTGAGTTGAGCTCATCACCATCAGCGGCATATCTAATGTTTTTGCATACAAGTCAATCAAAAAACTGGTAATGACTTTTATGCAAAATGACATAGTGAGCCACAGAGAAATTCAAGCATAAGCACGTGTCATTTGAACTTTTTAATTTACTTTTGTCAAATACAGGAATTTAATGTACAGAAGAAGTTGGAAGAGGAGAATGAAGAAGCTGTACACTATATACACATAACAATATGCTCTGCAAGAATATCCTCCGAGAGGTTCAAAATAATTGGCAAATATCAATCAGCAACAGACAGATAAAAAGGACACACATGAAACACAGACATTTAGGCGTTTGGAGCATTTCATGTCACACTTCCTTGATGAAAGTTTATTTTTGATTTATTTATTTTTTATTCTTTATTTTACAGGAATAAAATGCTCTGTGGTTGTCTTTTAAAGAACAATCACAAAAATAACACATCTTAAATGAAATACATTACCCCTGAATCTCAACCGGTTTCAGACTGAGGCAGGTAGAAACAAGAAGACTATTACATAGTCGCTTTAAACCGAGTTTTACCTGCGTAGGTCGGAACGAAGCAAACACTACAGGTGGGCCATTTTTTGTATACGCCTTTGAAACATATTCCAAAAATTATTTACAACCATCAACCCCTTTAGGATGATCATTTTTTAAAAATTTCATCATTATAAATTATAGAAACCATGGTTTATCAATACCAACTACTTGTAAAGTATGCGTGTGTGATACTGAGTCAGCCTTCATGAATTTCTGTGGGGGTGCTGACCAACTGATCTTTGCGCCCTTAAAATCCTTCACATTCACTTCAGAGTTCACAAGTTGTAATGTTTCTTGAGATAAACATATTCCTCAAATAAATCAACAATGCCTTCCTCTGTCCGTAGTGAGATTTGGTACATAAGTTCCATATGGACGTCCGTATTCAAACTTTGCCACTGAGGCCGAGCAGCTCCATGAAGGAATCGAATAGGCTCTCCAGCCAGCTCTGGTTGGCCATGCACTGCTGTACCACCTCCTCCTGGCCCGGGTCATCTGCTGCCTGCTCGATGCTGTCCGTCTGCGCACAATGCAGACTTGTTAGTTTAAAGGTACTGCGGTTGGCATCCATCCATCCTTTTTTTTTAATTTTGAAAAAAGACACTTCTACTTCTTTCCTCATGAAGAAACATCTATGGACATTAGACTGGGGAAATCCTGAAACAGTTGCCAGCCAACTGTAGGGCACACAGAGACAAACAACCATTCATGCACCCAATCACCCCTAAGGGACAATTTAGTATGTCCAATACACCTGCCATGCATGTATTTAGAATGTGGAAGGAAGCCGGAGTGCCCAGAGTAAAGCTGCGCGGGCCTAGGGAGAATATGCAAACTCCATACAGGAAGGCATGAGTCAGCTGGATATGAATTCAGGTCCCGGAACTGTGAGGCGGAAATGCTAACCACTGTAGTAGAGATTAGCAGAGAATGTGAAGTATTACTACGGCTAGCTAGCTTGTCCCTGTGAAACTGTCGAAACAATTAGCCAGAGTCCCTTATCAGACAACTAGAGCCGTGTGGAAATATATACAGTGATCCCTCCTACTTCGCGGTCTCAGATATCGCGGTCTCAGTACTTCGCGTTTTTTTTTCCGGGAAAAATAAAAAATATTTCAAAATAAAAAATCATTTAAAAAATGTGCAAAAATGTACAAAAATTGAAAAAAAGCAAAAAAGTACATTATACAGTACTGTATTAATCAAATAACGAAGTAATATTAGTTAATAACTATATTAAGAATTCTTCAAGCGTTAGAGTTCGTGACGTGTTTTTATCTTATTTTGAAATGCATGCTTTTAATTTGTCGGGCCGCGTTGCATTTCCGTTTCCTGTTTTACGTTTTCTGTGAGTCATTCGGCTCGTTATGATGACGTAGTGAATGACAACGTAAGCTCATATTTATAGTTTAGTATCATTTATGTTGATACGTACGCTACTGCCTATGTTAAGTAAGCGATGAGTGTTTATTCTGTTTATGTGTTCGTTTGTGTAGAGGTTGCACTTTATAGTTAGTAGTTGTTGCTAACCCGTTAATGTCGGCTAAAAATACAGTAAATTCATAGATTATGTGTTTATATGTTAGTTGACTGACTTTAAGATTGTTGTTGGTTTATTATTCAACAGATACTACATGATACACCATACATGAGCCAAAATAAACGTGAAGTTCAACGTGATGACTTGCGTCCTCTTTCACCGGAGTCTTGGTGCAGATAACCAGTCCTGAGAACAAATTCTCAACAAAATAAGTACTATTAGTTATTTAATGAATATACAATAATGTTAATAAGGATAAAGTAATGTTAAATAATGGGAGAAAGGAAATAAAATAGGCAAAAAATACAGAAAATACAAAAAAAAGGATTGTTTATGGTTACCGCGGCTATATTGAGGCGTACATAGAAATCTAGGAACTAATACCCTACTTCCTGGGTTTCAGACTTCGAGGGGGGTTGACAGCCCCCATTAACCGCGAAGTAGGAGGGATCACTGTATATCAGTACGTGTAATATGCAACATAAGTGTAAACGCAAATTAGATCACCATGTCATCCAAACATTGACGAATAATCCAAATTGAATTCATCGTCAGTTCCCGGGTCGATGAGTCTATTTTGAATTTAATGGTTTAAAAGATGTGTTAAAAGCAAGTTTTGCCATGACAGTGTTCTTTTGGTTAAAATATAAGTCCTCTCACAGTCAGTCGGATTTTTAACAATGAAAAGGGTAAAATTTTGATGACACAATACGTGACCAATAAGTCTGTGACACGATAGAAGCTACCACCAAAAATGTCCACTTTTATGCTCGTTTATTTGAGACAAAATGTAAATGAATCCTTAAAATGAAAAGATTATCACAGTTGTCATTCTAAAATCTCAATAACACAAGCAGCACACATTTTTGTAAGTCCTCATTGTTAATTTGTTATTAAGTTGTGGAAATAAAAATCTAAACAAAACTGTTGAATCATTAAAATGTCATCAAATTTTCTTTATGCAGCCAATTGCATTTCAGACATAAAATCCACAGTAAAAGTGACAGTTTTTCTGTTTCTGTTTTCATGTTTTGATTCAGTGGTTTTCAAAGTTGGGTCCGTGGACCAACTGAAGTCCGTGGCCTGACTGCAGGGGGTCGGTGATATAATTTGGGTGTTTTGGAACTGATTTAGTTTATCTTTTAACAGTTACAAATTTGGGCCTGGTTTGGCGTAGTCTTTGTTTTTTTTTGGCGCCGTCTCTAGCTGCTGTTGATAGTGCAATTTGTAGTGGGAAAGGAAAGTATGGAGCACGCATTGCTCTTCTGTTTGTGAGATCTGCCCAAGAGTGTCTTTGAGTTCTGTGTGTGTTTTTTTGTTGTTGTTGGAATGTTGTCATTTATTTTGTTGGTCCAACCTGTGACTGTCGATCACATGCTTGCTAATGTTAGTTTTTATCTTCAGCATTGCCTTATATGTGTTTCACTTGTTAACATTTTCGTTTGTGCTCCGTATTTCCTTTTGGTAAATGTTCTCATATGCATATGTTTTGTATTGATACTAATTTGCATCAAGTTAGTGTTTTGTATTGAAAGAAATCTCATTTTCATTTAATTCAGCTTTATGATTGATTTCGTATATCCTCTTTTCATATGAGACTATGAGTTATGTTTGGTGTGTTTTCTTTACAATATAATTCTTTATTTCTTTACAATATAAATGAGTGAGAGGTGTACGAAGAGAGAAAGCGTTACACTCATTTGCTGTTCGCTCTTTGTCTACCTAATGTAGAATAAATAGAAGCCATAGTAACATCTAAAAAGGACATAAAATTAACATATTTATAATTTTTTGTGTTCATTTCATTTTATTTTACATATTTTTTAAATTATATTTTTATATTAAATTGTGAAAGTATTCATGACTTCAATAAAGCAATCAATTCAACCAGTTTTATATATTTAAAAATAATGTAATCATTTTGAAATTTGTCAAAATGTGTTTTGTGTCTACAACTGCTTGCTAACGAGCCAATGAAGCCAAAGCGGTATTTTATAATGTTGTTTGGGGAAAATAACACACTAATAAGGAGGCGTGCACTTTTCAATTTATATTTTCTAAACTTCAGTTTAGCTACAAAGTAACAAATATGCTTGTTTGTTTGGCTTGAATTATTTTTTTGTTTTTTGTTTCTGCAAACATTTATTTGCAATGGGTGGGGTGCTTTCTAAAAGATTTCCGATTACAAAAAGTTTGAGAACCCCTGTTTGAATTGACCAAAAAAATCTGAAATCAAATTGCCCATTGCGATCATTTGACACACACACGTAGCAACATTAAAACATGCAAACTTTGGCAGATGATGCCCCTGGAATTCATTGTAAATTTAATGGAAGAGTTCTTTTGGGGGACAAATGACCATTTTTGCTCACTTTATCTGTTGAAATGTTAAACATCCTCAGATTTTAGAGTGTTCAAATCTCAGATGATGTCCACAACTGGTTTTGGAAATTACTCTCCAGTGTTCATTTAACACTTTGTGTGAGTTTCACGTCAATATCTCCTTCTTAAAATACTGGTTGCTATGGACATTTGAAAGATAATCGTGCCAAAAACCTCTAATGTGGTTTTCTCAAAAGGAGGGATTTCAATTTGGCAACATTCAATTTGCTATAATTTACAGGCATCCATTTCAATTTCAACTTATGAAGAAGAGAATCTGAAAATGGATAGGAATAAACAAAACGGTGAAATTATTTCGACACACAACGGCTGCCTTACCTCCTTCTTGCAATGTAGGAAGGTGTGGTACTTATAGTGATGGAGGGAATGATACAGACTGTAGATGCGGCACATTTCAATGGAGAGCTTCAGATCCTGAAAATGAATTTGAAAGAAAGGAGTTTGTCTTAATATACTTGTTTTTTCACCAAGTAAAAAATCATTGATATATTTATTATATTATATTATATTTTGATATTTTTAACAGCACCATTGTTTGCCAGAATGTTTGAATATGTATATAAATATATATATTTTTTTAACTATGAAAAACATCATGTAAAAAAAAAACTATCCATTAGAGGTCAGTGGAGAGCCAAGACGGTTCTAAAATTGATAGATTTGTATGGCTGTTATGAGCAGTGTTGGTCAAGATACTTCAAACTCTAATGCATTATTTATTACTTATTGCTGTCATTCCAAAGTAATTAGTAACATTATAATATTGCTGTATTTGTAATGAAATACCTTACATTAAAAATACTGTAATTTTAGTATACACTACTATTGCATTACTTTGACATTACTCTCACCAACATACCTGGAAATATGGATTTGCCATTCTAAATGTCATTACACATCCAGTGGAATGCCCTTCCGCTGTAAATGTAAAATAAAAACGTACAAAAAACGATCTAATCAAAGTTCTCTGCATAGCAACAATACACCAGCGTCATCTCTAGACAACTAAATAAACTGCATTCATGTTATCAATTGCTTCAATTAATATCATCAGTTTAAAGTGTCGTGGTGTATACAGGTATATTATAATGCATCGTACCGCGCATTATTGTCCTTTGTACTGAGTAAAAGATTACTATTTTTTTCCGTGCAATGCCTGTAACACTACAGTGTTACAGCAAAAAATAATGCATTACAGCACAGGTGTCAAACTCAAGGCCCACCACATCTTTTTTCCTTTTTTTTTGAGGGGGGCAAGCATTTTTTATTTACTTTTTTTTTATTCCCTTTCTCTCTTTTGAACAGTCAGACCAGCCCTCTGACAGAAACTGTAACCACAGTGTGGCCCACAATAAAAATGAGTTTGACACCCCTGCATTACAGTAATTACATTACTTAATGCATTACTCCTAACACTGCTTATGAGGTAACATGGAATGCTTTAATAGAATAACTCATTTTTTAAAGAACTGAATAACAATATATTTACATTCCAACATCAACAACACTGCTTTTGATCCCAGTCATTGCCATCATAAGATCATATAGTAACAATGGATGAGATTAGCATAATATTGCTTGCTTACTGACATACTGTACAAAGAGCATGCAATAAGCACTGTGCAGTAACATAAAAGTAATACTGTAGTCACGTAGTCATGTACTTGTTTCATATTTTGATACTGAGAAGTTTTTTTCAGACAGATAGTTAAGTATACCACAGTACTTTGTTATTGTACAAAGTTTTGTAAATTTCCTTCATAATCCAAGCACCACTTCTACTTTTTGTAAACATAGCAAACTTATGAGAATGATCCCCTAATGGAACAGTGGTTTTCAACTGGTCCCAACTGCTCAAACTTTTTATTTGGTCAGCAAAACCTTTTTCATATGCTTGAAGGTAAAACATTAAGTAAAATCAAAACGTTATCCTCAATGTGCAAAAAGAAATCAAAATATTGCCATTTATGCTTTGTGACTTTAATTATGGACAGTGACTCAATCTGTGAACCAACAACCACTACACCATGCTGCCACTATTAAATTTGTTTTGAATCACTCGAGAATGTCCAGCATGCATTCTGCTGATCTAAAATATAAAATACTGCATAATATTAGCACAAGTTTGTGGTTTTGCACAAGCAAATAAGCAGTATTAGAAAAAGGGATTACAAAAGTAATGTAATTAATGTAATGCGTTACTTTTTTGCTTTAATAAGGTGTAAGACATTATACAAAAAACTAGCAATAATTTACTCTGTGCAAATGGCAGTAATGCGTTTTATAATGCACTATAATATATAGCGCAAAAGAACACTCCTAAACGCTTTAAATTTATCATATTAATTGAATATAATTGAATTCAGTTGATAGCATGAATGCAGTTCATATGGTTGCCTTGAGATGACGCTGGTGTACTATTGCTATGAAGAGAACATTGTGGTTTTATTTGTGTGTTTTTATTTTACATTTCCAGCGATCAAAGCATCATTTAAAAAGTTGCTTCAACCACAAGCCTTCCGGAAACATCTAAAAGAAAGCTGATGTTGTCATGGCAGCAGTGGCACTTACTTGGTGCTTAGGAATGCTTCTCTTGCCATGGTTGAGAGTTTTGCGGTTGTAACCCTCCCCACAAAGTCGAACTTTGACTGTTCCGGATTCCAGCGGGTCTGCTGTCATTTTAGGGAATATATGAAGAGCCTCCTAGTGATCGCGAGACACACAAAATCAAAAAGAAAAAAAACGTGTAACTTTTCCTTCCCCGCCTCCTGATGCCTGTGATCAAATGAATTACCTGGTGCTGAGCACTCATAGTCACTCTCCTCAACAACCGTTTCTTCTGTTCATTCAGCAGACTGTCAATCTTCCTCATGGGCGGAAGGTATAATTCATCTACGTAAACAAAATCATTCATTTATATTGGAAACAACTGTCTCATCAAGATATGGGTTGCACAATTGGTATTCTAAATCTGACGGTCCGTGGACACCTCATTAGCATTGTACTTGAAGAAATGTTAAATACAGTGGGCCCCCGGTTTACGAGATGAATTTGTTCCGTTGGGTTCGTAACGCGAATTCGCCCATGGTGGGCAATCCAAACCTATGTTAATTAGCTAACTCGTGTCAAGCCCCAGGTAAAAACATCAAAATTGTATACAGTGATCCCTCACTTTTCGCGGTTAATTGGGACCGGAACCACGTAATTTTTCTGGAAAAAGGTTTTAATTTTTTTTATTTTTTTATGAATGTATAACGTCTTCATATTATACATATTTCAGACAAATATTACTGCAGCACATTAATGTATTATAATAATAATAATAAAGATACAGTAACTGCTGTCATTCCTCCCCATCCATTTTGCTGTAGTCTTAGCTGTGGCCATTTTAGTGGCACCAGAAAGTCAAATTAAGAGGAATGCTGTAAAAAACATGATAAAAGTCACAGTTTACACTTGAAATTCCAATTTATTACAGAAGAAATCTAAGTAAGAGATTAGTGAAACTGTCCTCCGCCCGCCAGCGTGTGTGTTTTCGGATCACCGGCGTTTGAGGTAAGTGGTCATATTTAGCTCCGCACGGAAGTCTAATAAAAGTGATGGCTGTAGCAAACATGATAAGAATCGCAGTTCACATTTGAAAATCCAATTTATTGCAAAAGAAATCTAGGTATGTGATTTCCAACGGAACTACAAAACCTCTTCCTCCACCCAAGAGCCTGAGTGTTTTCTGGTTGAGATCGGCGCTGGTCTCAACCAGACGCAGGAGTTGGGGCGGGAGTAGATTACATTCCTGTCCTCATTGGTCAACAGTCATGCCGGAAGCCAATAACATGTCATATAGAAGTGCCAATCCCCCTCCTGAATTCACTTTTGAGTGCCCTGCAAGACACACGATTCTCCTAGCGTGACCAATGGCGGCAGGAGTTGTAATCTACTCCCGCCCCAACTTCCACTTGTTACGTAGACGAAGGCAAACAGCTTGGTTTTAATCAGAAAACAAGCAGGCTCAAGTTTTCATATTAAGATCAAAGCAGCCTCCAAATTCCACTTTATTAAATCTGACATATATGCAGATATAATTTGGGTGTTCCAGGCCCATCTAACAAAACATCTTAAAAATAAGGATAAACTGAAATATTTTTCTAGTTTCATAGCTGCCAAGCCTCCAAAAGAAATCAAGTTTATTATTGTAATGAAGACCATTATCTTGGAAATCTCTTACCTAGATTTCTTTTGAAATAAATTGGAATTTCAAGTGTAAACTGTCATGTTTTGGTTGGGTTTGTTGTTTTCCTCAGGTCGTGTGGCATTTAAGTTAGGTTAAGGTTAGGTTAAGTTAAATTTTGGTTACGTTCTGAGACATAAAATCCTCGAAATTTCAAAAACCGAGGTTTGACTGTACTGAAATTTTAAATAATTAAACCTGGTTATTAAACCATACAGTAACTGTACTGTTATTCTTTATCCCTTTGGCTGTAGTCTCACGGAGAGCCACTGTTATATTAGCGGTGCCCGATTGTTATCATGTTTGGTCAGCTACAGGCTTCACTTTCATTAGACTTCTGGGTGTGGCTAATATAACCACGACTCTCTGTAACGCTCCAGCCAAAGGGATGGGAAGGGATAACAGTAAAGTTACTGTATAAGGTTTAATCATTTAATTTAGTGGGCTTGAAACCGATATAACAAAAGCACTTTTTTGTTTGTTTTTTGTTTTGTGCCGCCTTGAGCCTTATACATATCGTAGATTAAAACAGATTTGAGGGTTGTAAAACAGAGAAAAAATGTGCGTGTGCCAATAATTCCACTGCATACACCACTTACATGGATCTGCTGGCTACACTACTACGAAATCTTCGGCCAGACTTTAAGGAGGATCTTATCTGAATGCTTGCTGTCAAGGCATCTTTGCACTGGACACTTACTGCCTAATATGCGTGCTTTTTTTTAGCACTCGGCATCTAGGGCTACCTTTTGAGCATGGAAGCTCCTACCTTCAGTCCCTTCTGAAGGTTTCTCATTTTCTCTGGATGGGGTTTGGGAATTTGTCCTTCCTCTTCTGGGCGCTTTGATCCGGGGATGGCGTTTTATATTTGGGATGTTCTGTAGGATTTCTTTTTTACCCTTTGAGACTGTGCTGATTCAGGGCTATACAAATAAACTTGAGTTGACTAAATGTATGATAAATGCACAAATGAGTCTTTACCACACTCTTTGTCTTGTTGTACCCCCTAGCAGTTCATGAGAAATATGACTGTGACTGTGTACTTGTATTTTGTATTTTTTTTTGATCCAATAATCAGAGTGACCTAAAATGAGTTGTGCTTAAGCTGAGTAGTTTAGCCCACTTGCGAGACAGGGCCCTTTTTTGATGGCTTTTACAGAATTCACCAATATGAGTTCTCACCATCTGTGTCCTCGAGGGCTTGAATCATGTCAGGGTCAAGCGCCGTGCTGACTAACATTTCCACGTAGCTCCTGAACATCTCTCTCATGGCCCGGCTATTTAGCCCAACCCGCAGAGGACCTAAAAGAGAAATAATATCATCCGCTGAGCTCAGAAGTGATGAAGTTGGATTTTTGTCCAGTGAGATGCTGACCTTCATCTTCACTGGGGAGTGACGAATCAGATTCAGAGGAGGAGGAGGACGGCAACTCCTTCATCCATTTCTTCCTCTTCTTTGGAGGAGGCTCCATTTTATCCAGTGTTGTTTTGCGCCTGGAGTTACGTATCATCTTCTTCTCAGCTCCGCTTTTGTCCTTCTTCACCCTCACGCACTGCATTGTTCCTCTCCTGACTTCCATGAGCTCCCTTGCTCCTGTTTCTCTGGCCAACTCCTTTTCCTTCTCCTTGTGTCTGCCCCTTTCTGTGACCACCCTTTCTGGCCGCAGTCTATCTTTGTCTTGAACCTGATCTTTGCCCAGTTTCTCCTTTTCCCTCATTTTCCTTTCCTGTTTCCCCTTTTGCTTGCATTCACTCTCCAGTTGCTTCCTATCCTGTTCTTCCCTCTCCCTCAGTTCCCTGCTGATCTTCTCTCTCTCATCTTGATATCGCTCAGATTCTCTCATCTCCTTGTCCTTTTCCTCTTTTTTCTCCTCGTCCTTTCTTTCGCTCTCCCATTTCAGGACAGCTATGCTGTCATGTTCTTTTGGCTTTCTCTGTCCCTGCTCCCTATCATTTCTCTTATTTTGCTCTTCTTTTTCCACATTCTCTTTTTCTCTCTGTTCTCGCTCCTTTTTCTCTCTTTCCACTTTTTCCTTCCTCTCTTGTTCTTTTTGTTCCTTTTCTGCTTTTTCCCTTTGCTCCCGCTCTTTCTTCTCCTTCAGCTCTTTCTCCAGGGGTCTCTCTTTGTCCCTGTCATCTCTCTCCACTCGAGTTGAGGTTTGATTGTGAGGGGCGGGTAATTGTTTTGCTAGTGCCTGACGTCTGCCGTTTAAAAAAAAAACAAAAAAACAGACGGATTGAACAAACCAGGCGAGAGAATTTGTTACATTGTGTTTCACGTCATCTCACAATGGCTATGCTGTTTCGATTTAGAAAACATATTTTCCAATGTAAAAATATATGAGACAAATAGACAATGGTTGTATACTTGGGGCATAATTCATACAGTACCGGACTTTCACCAAGAATGGTGAAAACACATGAAAAATCTTAACAAGTATCAAGTCAAGGATAGACTTAAACTTAAACTTAAACTTAAATGATGAAGAGGGCTACGACTTTGCATCATTGCTAATTACACACAACACAGGATTATGCCTGTGGGCCACTATTTGCCTATCTGTGATAAGAGTGAAAAACATAGTCATGGTCCTATTGTTTTTAGTGAAAGTAAGAGTAACAGAGAAGTACCCGATTATCAAACATGTACCTATTTATTGTTATTGATCATTAATTCATTAACGTAAGACAGTATCTTATTTGAAATTGTATTCTACGATACAAGGAAAATAACTAAGACTTACCTCAAAGTCAGACCGGTTCTGTGCCATGGCTTTCTGGAACACACTCTAACATAATCTTTTTTGTTGACGTTTTCCAGGAACTTTACATACAAACGCTGGTAGCGCATTTTAGCATCACCAAAATAACCCAGATACTGAGGGAAGAGACATTAAGAAAAAGAAGAATCAGTAATTAGATATTCACCCATTTTCTTAATGGCTTGTCTTCATGAGGGTTAGGGTTATATTATAACCCCATTATAACCGTTATAATGAGGGTACAGGTCACAAAAAGTCAAACAACCATTCAATATCCATACCATGTATGTTTTGGGAAATGTGGGAGGAAACTGGAGAAAAACCATGTGGGCAGGGAGAGCATGCAAACTCTACACAGAAAGGCTTGGAGGCGGAAGCAAACTCACGACCTTTGAACTGTGGTTTTGACGTGTATGGAGTAAGATGCCTGTCAAAAAGACGTATGAATGTTGATTTCATGAATTGAACACTTGCGAGTGCACGGTATTTTGATAGCTACCAGGCAATGTAAGGATATCTGTGAGTCATCTGCGCCGCCATTAGTCAAGCAGAGAATAGCACATAAAGTATATGAACTTTCAACATCAGCATCATTTTGGGAAGCTTCTTTAATAGCTAGTGACCTCTACTGGCAGAAACAAGCACTGCAGATGATTTGGAAAAGCCCTCAGTCTGGCGCACACACGAACACCGAAGTGTAATCCTATTACAAAATAGAGATTATTTCATTTCAAATAAAGATTTTCATATTATTTATTATTGTGGTTACGTGGCAGTTATTCTCCTAAAACATTGCGATGGACCAATTTATAAAATATATTATTGATTTTCTGACAATATAGACATTTAGAGTCACAATTCATTAGCTTGTGAGCTACAGTACAGTCATAAGTATGCCCGTTCAATTTAATTAAATAATTTATGAATATTTTTCACATTCACCTTGCAAACTATCAAGCTGTTGGAGTGATCCAAAGTTGTTACAAAGGGTTGTAACGTCATGGGATAATTTTGTAGCTCGCTGTCATGTTCAGTTGGATTTTGCTTGTGGGTTTATTTTGGGGAGTTCTGTTCTTTTCTGTTTGCATAGTTCCTGTTTCAGCTCCTCTCGTGTCACCCCGCATTAGTCTGATTTGGTCCACCTGTCTGCCTTTACCTGCCCCTTAAGTGTCCACCAGTCTACTTCCCTTGCCTATTGTTTGCTTCCCAGCTGTTGCGCGTCCGAGTAATTAGTGTCTGTGTGTATTTAAACCCAGTTTGTGTTACACCTGGTTGTCGGATCATAGTCGCAAATAATCGTCATCAATAAATGTCTCGTTGCAAACACCGAAAAGATGACTTTTCAAAAGAAGGCTCGACATGACCTCTTTTCACCTGTGAAGCCCTTTGAGACTTCGGTGATTCAGGGCTATACAAATAAAATTTGATTGACTGAGTGATTGATTGATTGGTTGATTGATTGATTGATCGAAGTCCTTTGTCTCCATGCCAGCCTGTCCGTTTAGTGTTTCCTGTTCACCCGCATCCCTGAGTTTTTTGCCATGCTGTTTTTCTGCTTTTTGTTCTTGTCTGCCTGTCACCAATAAATGTGGATTACCGCACGCACTCTCTGCCTTGGAGCCTTCCTGCACCTGTGTCCACTATGCCCGCAACCACACCAGCATATCTACCTGCTTTGCTGCCCCATGACAGCTCTTAAGCTAATAACCTGTAAAAATGAAAATCATTAAAATAAATTATAAGTTGGCGCAGATGACCCGCAGATCGACTTACTTTGCCTGGTAGTTTGGCGTGATGTCATCTTGATTTGCATATCCAGATCCACAAATCCATTGGAGAGATTCATGCAAAAACATGATGTGGTTTCTCTTGAGGTCAAAGTCGTGAAAATGAAAGTTGTATTCAAAATAACTTGCGCTTGCGAGTTTTCAATTTGTAAACTGAACACAATTCAGAGTCGTACACCGATGAAAACAATACAAACTCAACACAGTTTAGAGTCGTACTCATACCAATTGTTAGACACGCAGACGTCTTTTTGACCGCGATCTTACTCCATTGACGTGCTAGCCAGTCTTCAACCATGCTGCCCTCAGTATATCTTGTACTTAAAACGACTGCCAACGAACGTTGGCAAATGCTCTGGACACATGAGAAGTTAACGGCGATATTACTTTTCTCGCCTTTGAAATAATTCACTATTTACAAAAGAAAAAGAACTAGTGCACACAAGTTTGTATCATGTGAGTGTGTGTTTTTTTTTTCACGTTCACTAAGATTGTCTTTTTCCTTCGGGTCCCTTTCAGGACGCTGAACAATCCAACATCCTTCATGAGTTGTTTGTGGGAAAACTCACATTACTAGTTGCACAGAACTGCCTTTGACCATCTTTGATCTCAGGGCTGAATTTCTGGAGTAAAGCTTTCTGCACTCTCCAGATCGGCGGGGGCTCCCGACCTGTCTGCAAAGCCATCTGATGATGCAAACAAACAATGTGAGCTATTCATGGCTAGTCATTTATCGTCCATGTATACACTTACCACAAGCAGTGAAGGAACTCACCTTGAGTGTCCCAATGTCTTCGGTTCGGATAACAAACTCGTCCCGTTCACGGAAGATTCCCTCGCCTCCACTCTCACTATCCTCCTCCTCGCTCTCCCCTGCGATTGCGGCGTCGGCCTGTTTCTTGGCCAAATGCAGGGCGGTGAGTCGCTGGGATGCCGGGGCCTCCTCTGGAGTGGGAGGGGACGGAGGTGGGGAGGAAGAAGCGGATGGTGAAGAAGATGAAGGGGAAGAGGGGGAAGCCTGCCCAGCTTCGGGTTCCTGGTCCTGGTCAGAGCATGATGGCGGAGGTGTGGCGGAGGGAGGCGGTATGGAGTGGCTCTGGGGAAGGTTGGAGAGAGGGGGTGAGGGAATAGCGGGAGGGGAGGTGGAGGGGGGCGGGGAGGTGCCTGCAGTTGGAGTTGCTTGGTAGGAGACCTGCTGCTGTTTGCAGGGAGGATAAGGGGGATCCACCTCATCATCCTGTTGGACTGGCTGCGGGGACTTTGCAGAGACAGATAAATCCACATGCCAAGGGAGCGGCAAGGGTGAGGAGTAGGTGGGTGGGGAAGGGGAAATGGAGGGTGATGCGGACGGAGGAGCCGAAGCAAGCACGGGGCCTGGAACACAAAGAGCAGGAGGACACCTTTCACCTTCATAAACGTACTTTAATCTGCATCTTTATTTGCATAATTCTTGACTGAAATCAAGGAGGAAATGCTACAATAGAGGGGCTTCATTGCTAAAAACAGGAAATGTTCAATCAAGCTGGATATTTCTTGTGTATCAAAAAGAGATGCGAAAAGACATCATAGGATGAGATCTCGCAAGATTACAACGCTGCAATATTTCTTGTCCCGGCACAGCATGGGCTGTATTTTCTTTTGGCTGTTTTGTTTGTTCAATGAGAACACAAAAGAATGTGTTGCTTGTTTTTGCCTAGGTGCTGCTTGTGTATGCTTTGCATGCAGTGTTGGGAGTAATCCATTACTAAAGTAATGTCATTTCTGTAATGTATTATTATTTGCTGTAATGCGGCAGTGTAAGGCATTACAAACAAAAAACTAGTACGGTAATATTTTACACGGTACAAATGAGAGTAACGCGTGTTACGATGTATTATAATATGTATCCCAATAAAACACTCCTAAACCCTTTATATTTACAACATTCATTGAAGCAGTTGATAATACGAATGCAGTTCATTTGGTTGCCTTGAGATGGCACTGGTATGTTGTTGGTATGCAGAGAAGTTTGTTTAGGTCCTATATGTTTAAGTTTTATTTTACATTTCCGGTGATCAGGGCATCATTTACAAATCCAAGGGAGGAATAATATTTATTTTGGGATAATTTTGAGCAGGTAAGTTTGATTAAGTTTAGTTTAAGGTCATTCTACTGAATGTGTAATGAGAGTAATGGGCTACTTTTAGAATGGTAAATCCATATTTCCAATTATGTTGGCGAGAGTAATGTAAAGGTAATGCAATAATAGTGTAATGCCTTGCATTTCAAATACAGTAATTTTATAATGTAACTAATTACTTTGGAATGACAGTAATAAGTAATAAATAATGTGCAACAATTTTGAAGTAACTTTGAAGTAGCTTTGCCAAAAACTTTAATCAATGACGAGGACAACCCTCACAAGTTTAGACCATTAAGATAATTTGCCAAGTGATTTGGTTTGACCATGTGTCCATGCTGTTGCACAAAAGAAGTTATAAATTGAGTTCAAGGGAAACACTTGGTATTTGCAGAAGGAAGACACACATACAGTATGACAATAGTGAGCTGTTTTTGATTATTATTATTTGACTGACTTGGATATTTATTTGCTATACGTATTGCTGTATCTTTGAAGTGCAAACTGCATTTAGCCCGCAGTCAATGTGAAGTAGATTAACTGCGTTGTTCTATTCACTACTTGTCTTTCAGAGCTATAACACAGCTTACTTTACCAGCTTAGTCCCGGTTTCAGGTTTATTGGTGATAAGAGCATTCTGGGATGTGTTTCAAGTAACAATAAATGCAGACCAAATTTGAATTTTTTTTCTCTGATTCGCTCTTGGCTGGGAAATGCAAGATAGAGTTTTTTTTTTTACTTATGTAATTAAAGACGTTTTTAGTAAATTCAACCTCAGCAGCACTTCACTTGTAGTGTATATGACGGATGAAATTTAGATGAATTTAGCCAATTGTTAATGAAACCGTTTACTATGGTTGTATTATAGCCTAGGCTAAAACCACTTGGCTGGCATTTTTTCATGTTACACTTATATTACTGTAGTGTTTCAATTTCAGTGTAACTGCGGAACCACAGACATGGTGATAACATTAAGTGTAAGTACAAAAACAGAAAAAAGAATTAGTACTCTTGCAGACAGAAGTAGACCTGACGAGTGACTAACCAGAAAAAAACAAAAGTCAAATTACGCTCAATAGTGGTGACAGAAGGTTAGGCAAAAATACACTACAATACTGATGGACCGACATTTCCGATTTTGTCTGGCCTGAAAAAATGAATGAGCGACCATGATGGAAAGCGGGCGGGGCTCTGCCGAATGTCGGACCAGCAGAAAAATGGAAGTTGCCCTCCTCTGAAAACAACTATAGAAGGAGTCTTACCTTCAACTTTAGAAGCTTCCGGTCTCTGTCTTTCAGACACTATGTCTTCTCTCTTCGCCTCCTGCTCTGATCTCTGCAGTGAATCTTGTGGATCACTCTTAATTTTTTCCTCAACTGCAATTTTCCCTTCAAGTTCTCCTTCTTCCTCCTTGTCCTCTCCTCTGGGCACAATTTCCCTCTCCTCGTCCTCTTCTCTGTTGGACTGTGAGGAAACAAAGTTGTTCTCATCTGGAGCATGGAGCTGATTGTACGTGAGCATCCCCACTTCGCCGTTTGCCATAGCTGTAGAGGGGACAAGGGGAGGCATGGCAGGAGGTAAGGGACTGAGTGCTTGCTCCTGTGGGGTTGGAGGAGAGAGAGTCGATGGTATTTTGACCATAGCAGAAGCCATAGCAGCAGCCAGAGAGTGTGGGGTGTCATAGAGGGCAGAGATGGCAGAAGAGATACTTTTCTGCAAATCCTGGTTTTTACTGACTGAGTCCTCCTCATCGGAGGAGAAGGAGGGCAGAGCCTCCAGATTCCCTTTCAGCTCATCATCCAGAGGTTTACAAGGACTTGGGCAACTACTGAGAGCAAGGTCCACCCCCTGGCCTCCCCTCTCCTCGCAGAATGTCCCTGCAGGCTGCCTTGGCAGCGTCGGTGATAGCGGCGGTGTTGGAGTAATGGGCCTGATCCCGCCTTTTAGAGAGGAACAGTTGTCCATGGCTTCCTCTTCACATCTGTCATCTACCGGTTCAAGGCCCGGCAGTTTTTTGCCTGTCTTCAAGAAGTCCAAAAAAGAGGACATGAAGCCAGGTTTGAAGTCAAATGCTTTTTCATCAACCTGAAAAAATGTAGAGCATAAATTACCTCACAAGCAAGATTAATTTATCTTCTATACAGTGTGGCACCATCATTATTGTATTTTTTGGCCACATCAAACTATAATGTGACTCAGAAGACCATTGGCTGATGCAAAGTCCAAACTGCTTATAAGAGTGGAAAATCTTTAGTCTGTAGTGTTGTTTTAGGTGGCAGGCTTCCTCCTACTTCATATTTATGCTACATTTCCTGCTATGACCCGTAATTCCCCAAATCTAATTTTTCAAATCAAGGCCATAAGTATGGGTGCGTACTATAAAAAAAAAAAGGGGGGGGGGGGCGGGGGGGGGTTTGACGCGATCAGTCAGCCACAGCTGACACAGATGTGTATTTGACCGTATTCTTTCTTACAATAATAACCGTAATGGGAGGGTTAGAGAGCAGGGGGACCTTGTGGGACGTTAGCATCGAGTGCCTGTTGCAGCTAACAATAACTCATGTTAGCGGAGGTTGTTACGGCATTATTTTCAAAAAAAGAAGTGGGACTGATAACTGAACCAACGTCCGTGTCCATCCTTGTTCACGCACAGGAATATTTCTAAAACCGAGAATGAAATGTCATGATTTCTCCAGCTGATTTAATTAAGAGTACACAGGTTAGAGAAAACAGAAAGGTATCATTTGACTCGTTTGATTGCAATTTTTTGGCACCTACACACAATCATAAACTTGGTAAATAAGGATGCTGCTCAACTTTGGCTATTAATTGTAAAAAGGAAAAACAACGGGTTCATGTGCATTCAACTATACTGGTCAGGCGTTCACTGACCGCTCACAATGTGGGAAATTTGAATACGCTTTGTTCCATTGTTGTGAGAGTGTCGGTGTGTTTTATACACGGCAACATAGAAAATACCAGAATTTGACCCCAAAATGAAGGGTATATCTTATACGTAGGTGCATCATAAATTTGGGGAATTACAGTAATTATTCTTAACTCATTTAATTCCAAAGATATATTTTTATGTTTTCAAGAGTCCAGACATTCAATCCCAGGTTGTATTAGGGTTTTTACTCTTTTTATTTCAAGTCTTCGGCTAAAGATGGGTCTAAATATGGCCTCTTTTTTTTATTTTTTTTTGAAAAGTGGGGGCGCTACTTCGCGGGTTTTACTTTTCTCAGGGGGATTCCTATAGTATAATATAATAACAGAAGTATAATAGTATAATAATATGTATAGCATGAAGACTTTTCAGACATTAAGGTTTTACTTTTCGCAGGGGGATTCCAGTCCCCATTCATGACTCTTCAATAATGCAATCAATTCAACCAGTTTCATGTATTTTTTAAAACATAATAATGTAGAAATTTGTCAAAATGTGTATTGTGTCTACAACTGCTTGCTAACGAGGCAATGAAACCAGCAAACCTAAAGCAACATTTTATTTTATATTGCTGTTTTTGACTTAATAATTGGCAGGAACCTTTTGGGGGGTGATCCGGCTTGTTTTCAGGGGGCGTGCAAACAACGACAGCAACATACGTAACAAACATACTTGTTGTCAAAATAGATATGTTGCTGGATAAATGGTCACTTGGTAAGAGAACTGACTCTATCACACTCAACAATTATATTTTCTTTCTATAGAAAAATCAGCATCTTAACAATAACCCTAACCCTTTACGCACGGTGCTACATCCACCCTCCCAGTTTTTGTACGTTTGGGTTTTTTTTTGTTTCTACACTGCAGCTACCAGTCAAATAAAACATAGATTTTTATTCAGACTCTAAACAATGCAAGACCTGCTTTTGGATGCAGCAGTAACATATAACTATGGAGCATGCATTAAGATGCTTATGAGATTCTAAATGGTTATTCAACTGATAAAAATCTCATTCGAAAACAAAACAGAATTTATTTGCAAATTAAACCTGTGAGTAGGCAGAATATTCCTGTTCTTGCCTTATTGGTAGTAAGGCTTAAGAGACAGCAGGGGGCACTGAGGATCCTGCACTGAGAAAAAAAAATTGTAACCAAGGCAACGGCTGCCGTGGTAACAGCGATCTCTCTCCTCTCTTTTGTCAGTCAGATAGGACTGGCTGTCACTCAGCTAAAACGTTCCTTTTTTCCCCCAAATCCTATGATCGAAAATCAGCACAGAATGCTGCATATTTTTGGTCTTCCTTCCCTGGTCTAAACTAATGTATGGCACAATTTCCCAAGGTGAAAAGAGCCTCTTGAAATGTGGAGAATACATGCTGTTGTATAAGCTTTACACATAAAGGTCTGGCTTTGCTTATTTTCAAGCAGTGCAACTTACAGAACTGGAGAGTTTCTGCATACTGCCCCAGCCTTCAGGGTTCAACGGATCTTCAATCTCTTTCTTCCACGTAATCTGTGTTATGAATGGAAAAATAATACTTTAGCAAAATGCATAAGAAAATGTTTGGATTTATTCTTATAAAATATATGGAAGAACTATAAAACATTGTGCCATTTTATACATACAGTAATGTACAATGCATGAGCGAATTCACACTGTTAACATACTCTTTATGTTAAAAATGAGAACCCTATGAGACCACATATTGACAATCACTTACCATTCATATCAGTCATAGCTCAAATGTGATCTATTTACTGTGTGTATTTAATGAATTTGCCCAAGCCATAAGTCAAACTATTTAAAGGCTATTTTATTGTAAAGGCTGTGCCATATATAGTCCTAAAATTGCAGGACTACAGATTAAAAAAAAAAAAAAAAAACTCAAACCCTCCCAGCAACACATACAGAAAAATCAGCAGTATAACCATGGTTACCAAGTCACCTCAATGAGAACATATCTGCAAATATAGTAACAGAACTGTAAAGGAGTTGGACTTGCTTAGGAAACAGAAGGTGTTTCTTGCAATGAAAATATAGACAACAATTTAATGTTCAGACTAGAAGAGTGTTGCACATTTGTTTGGATACCAAAGTGTATACCATACCAAAGTATGTCCCGAGGACACAACAGTTCGACATTTTTAATCTGTATATGTTCATTTCTTAATTTAATGACTTAGTGTGATATTATTTCTCATACGAAGCCTAAGATAAGCAGCCAACAAATCTTGATTTTCAATGCAAAAAAAAAAAAAATAAATCTCCGGTCATCCACAGATTTTTTTTTCAACCGTACCCCATTTATTTGTCATGTTGCCACTCCCCAGTGAAAAAGCCGCTTCATTCGCCCGCAAGCTGTTGTGAATAATTTGACAGAGGAGATGAGAAAGTCTCAGCTTTGGTCACACATTGCAGAGAGCCAGCCCATTCAAATATGCATAGTAAAATTGATATTGTAGTCATTCGTATCATATTTTCGAACATTTGTTATTGAAATAACTACAAATGCATTTTTACTTCAAATAGGCTTCTTCTTCAAAGGAGGCCAGAACCAAGGGTTAATAGAAAATTAAGGATTTTAGTCAATTAAATTAATGAGGGAACTATTTCAATCATACACTAGCGATGGCCAATGTTGGGAATAATGCTTACAAAAGTAATATAATTACTGTTATGCATGACTTTGCTGTAACACAGTAGTGTAATGCATCACACAAAAAAAAAGATATATTTTACTCAGTACAAATGACAGTGACGCAATGCATTACAATGCATTTTTAACCTGAAAGTGGTGGGTTTTTTTTCCCCCCTTAAATTCACTAAAAACACTGTGAGATCAGAGGAGAAAAGTCCAGGGCAAAATGTTTACTTTCTGTTATTATTATCTATAACAGCAGAGATGAGTGTGGCAGTAGCAGACCACAGGTTGAATATGGACAATATGCACACAAGATGGACATACGCCCATTATTTTCACTTCGTCAGGGATAAAAACAAGGAGAACACTGTATAATAGTTGGATACTCTTTGTGCACGACATGTAAAGAGCTGGCCACTTTGCCGAATAGAACCGGTAATTTGACAAACCATTTAGAGTGGAGCCATAATAACGTGAAGTTAAAAAAAGAAACCTAAGAACCTTAGTAAAAGAAAACATGCTCAGGATTGAGAGTAGGGATAAAACAAAGTTCTCTCGCTCAGGGATGCCACAAACAAGCATTTTAATAATCCCCAGTCCCTCTTTTGAACAGTTTTTCCCAGCATCTGATTTCAAAACTAGGTGTGGTAGACATGTAAAAACTGAATTCATACCGACCCTCTGACAGAAACTATAACTACAATCTAGCCCACGATAAACATTAATTTGACACCCCTGGCTTAAAGCATAAACAAAGCGAAGCATAGTAATAAAGGGATTAAAATAGAAAAAAAGTATTTTGTCTTTAAAAGTTTACAATACAATACAATACACATTAAATGATTTGTACTGGTTTTAGGCTGAAGCCAATCTTCCAGTGGATGTGTAGTGAGCGTGATGAGCTACATTTAAAATGGTAAATCCATATGTCCATTTATGTTGGTGAGAGTACCATATGAAAGTAATGCAATGGTATTGTAATGCATTACATTTCAAATACAGTAATATTGTAATGTTACTAATTACTTTGAAATGGAAGTAATAAGTAATAAATATTGCATTACAATTTTGAAGTGACATGACCAACACTGTTGATGGGAAAATGAAGTCTCATGAAGCACTTTTGGTTTGTTTTCTCTGTAAAGGCCACTACACTTTTTTAACTGCAAATCCATTGCACTTTCATCTTTAAACAAAGAGCATCATCTGGAGGAGTGAAAAAACAAATAAAAATCACAAATGCTTCATGGGGCTTCGTTTTGCCATCACTACCATACACTGCCTAGATTACTCAATATTGCACTGTGTACAGTACAGTTTACCCTCTACGACATCCCTGCCTTACGTTTTTTTTCACCTTACGACGTGATGTGCAACGTTTCTTTGTCCCCTCTTTGCTGTATTTTTCCCGCTTTACGACAAAAACAACTGTCATGACCCTAGGTGTTGGCTGTATGTGTTGTTTTGTCTCCATCTTCAGGCGTTTTTAGGTAATTGCTCTTATTTTCTGGTCCCGTCAAAGTGCCTGCGCCGCAAAGCCTCACTCTGATGCTGGTCTGCTATTGGTCTGTGTCATGACTCCCTAAGAAACTCTTCTGCTATTGGTCAACGTCACTGTCAAAATGGTGGCATGCTACAGACTGAATCTGACTGTGTGCTTAAAATAACTATTTATTGTGCATTTTATTGCTTAATTCAAACTTGTGGGTGAGCCATGAGTCGCAAGAGTTGCCACGAGTCCCAAGATTGCTAGTGATGTTAAAGAGAGAAGTAAGAAGATGATTTATATAGAAACGAAGCTGGAGCTAATCAAGAAATATGAAGAAGGCTAAGCTAGCCTAGCCTTGGCTAGGCAACTGTCACTAGGGAATATAGCCATAACAAGCTTGTCACATAAAAGTACAAAAATCCTTGCTATATTTTTTATTTATGATGTTTTTTTAATTGTATACATGTATATTATACTGTATATACATATATATTATTTACACATGTATATATAATACACTCACTATACTATTTTGATACAAATTATTAATAAGTATATACAATTTTGATGTTTTTACCTGGGGGTTTTACATGAAAATTAACATAGTTTAACACGAATTAACATAGGTTTGGATTGCCCGCCATACGGGGAATTGGCGTTACGATCCCAAGCCCGGAACAAGGGCACTGTAGCATGTATTTTGTTTGAAGTCTGAGGTACCTCTCCAGAATTGCCATGATGCATCTTGTCCTGTGTTTGGTTTAGTTCATTTCTGCTGCTGTCTGTGTTGATACTTGGTCCAGGACTGGGGCCAAGTGATGGTGCTGACCCCATTGATCCTTCAGACAGTGCTGGATCTGTGCTGGACAGTGAATTGGTCCTCAGCAATGATTCTGATTGGGGCATGGCAGAACCTGGCATTGCAACCTGAAGGATACATCACAATCGACAGGATTTAAAGTGAGTGGCTGTCATTGGACAAGATGCTTGGTACACTCTGGTGATCACCAGTCAACCGCAAGGCAAACGATATTTTAGGAAAATTACATGCCTGTTAGTATACTGTATGTATCATTTAATAAAAATTCAAATCATACGATGCATAATCCAACATGGTTAATACATTTGCCACAACCCACATTGATTTATTTTTATAGTATTCATGGTGGATACAACTTGAATTGGATTGCAACTGGTAGTTATACAATATTGTGTTTCTATTTTATTGTACCTTGTTGGGGCTGCCTGGATCTTGTTGCAGGTGGTGGTCTGGTTGCTTCATATGGTGTTGGTAATTGTGCTGCTGTTGTTGGTGATGCATTTGGTGGTGAGAGGGGGGCACATGATGATGCAAGAGATGACCTTGCTGCTGCTGTGATATGTGGTGGTGGTGGTCTAGCTGTTGTCCGTGATGTTCGTGTGGATGTTGTTGGAGATGCTGGGCTGGGCTGAAGTGTTGCTGTGAGTGCTGTTGCTGTTGCTGCTGATATGGGAGATTGTGTGCTTTGTTCAAATCCTGATGAATTTCCATGAGCCCTTCCTCCCTCCTACCACGACCTCTACCCCTACCGCGACCCCTTCTACTTTCTCCAGCAGCTGATCCCATCAGCCCTCGACAGTAAGAAGGCTCTGGAAGAGGCCGTATTCGAGGTCTACCTCTAGGGCGAGGCGGACCTTCACGTTTTGGCTTTGTTGGTTTCCTCCCTCTTTTCTTTGGCCCATCCTGGGGAAGGGGTGGTTGTGAATGTCCCAAGGACGAATAGCTGGATGGGTGGCAAAAGTCCATGTCACCCATCAGTGGACTCAGTCCACTGACTCCTGATGTTCCACTGGGTTTTCGACAACTAGAAACCAAGTCAGGGAGCAGGTCAGGCAGGCGTCGACTGTTTAGACGTATATCAGCTGGACCATCAGCTTTATCTTCATCATCCTCAAATTCATACTCTTGAGCATAATTTTTCTTTGTTAGTGGTTGGGGCTCACGTCGCTGTTTAAGCAAGTGAAACGAGCTGGTCTTTAGCAGTTTTTTGGGTCGAGAAGAACAAAAAATCGCTGGGGTCATACCAGTATTGCTGGAACCTCCAACAACTCCCACAGATCCTGTCATTTTGTTGACTGCATCTGTAGCAGCGGAATTCATTCCCATAGGGGTCTGGGACTGTATGAGGCCAAGTTGATCAGCATTCACAGTTGAGGGCAGATCATGGGTCTTCATAGGGTCAAGATCTAAATTTAGATTTGCATTTCCTGATCCAGAGAGACTGTGACAATATTGTCCATAGCCTTGATCTCCGTGATGGCCAACCGGACCATAACGTTGTTCAGCACCTCCTGATTTTAGAACATTCAAGCCCTCTTGCCCACGACCTTGGTGAATGTTTTCTTGAGAAGTCTGTCCAGTCACAGAATCCCCATCACAACTAGTCTTATAGTTTGCCGAACAAAACATGTCCTCCATTCCTGGATAGAAGTTACGGTCTTCATCATTTAAGAGAGAGTCTGAAAAGCAGATAGAAGTTAAAGACGTAAACTGTTCCTGTTGCTGATTTTGATTCAGTCTTGTTTTTTCACCAGGGCCTACAGTGTCAAACTGATGTGCCTTAAGTCGGTCCATTTGGGGGTGTGACAGGTGGTTTTCTCTGTCTCTTGATTGGGAATGTTGCAGTTGTTGGGAGGTTCCTATATTTTCCCCCATCCGATGTGACTGTGGATGAGCTAAATGGGAGTGGGAAATTTGGTGGTGGCTGTGTGCTTGCTGTTGATGGTGGGCATGGGTTTGCGATTGGTTGACATGGTGCATGTGAGAGGTGGGGGGCAAACCCATATCTGGTTCAGACAAAAAGCCATGAAGCTCCGGTGCTGTTTGCTGAGAATGTTGTTGGGCTGACAGACAGTGCTGTTGTCTATGTCTCTCTCCAACAACACTATCACCTTCTGTAACATTAGCGCCAATCCTGAGGCCATGTCTATCTAGAGATCCTCCACCATCTCTGCTCCTTGGCTGTGAAAGAGGCTGGTCCAACATATTCAGTGGGGACACCGAGTTCTGGTTTATTCTGTTTTGATCTCTTGGCGCTCCAAGGCTATAGTGAGAATCCAGACTCTGATTCTGGAGCTGAAGCTGCAGCTGTGAGGACTGACTCTGTGTATGGGAGTTGATCCCTGTGAGTACTGGTCCGCTAGATGATCCCATGATACCTTGCTGGCTCAAAGGATGTTGCTGTTGTCCTTGCTGGGGGTCCATTTTAGTCCGAGACATGACAGAATGCAGCATCTGAGTTTGCTGAGGACAGTCTGGTGGTGAGTTCATCATCTGGTGTGAAACTTCATTTTGTCTTGTCTGCTGTATATCTGTTGTACTACACAAATATGCATCATCTGTCTCATCTGCGGGCTTCTTTAGTTCAATGTGAGTATGCTGTGAGTGAGCATGACTTTGTTGAGAATGATGGGAGGACTGTGTGTGTTGAGAAAGTTGGGATTGCTGGCATTGTTGTTGGTTTTGAGAATGGGGTGACAGGTGTGTGATACGGTGGGAATGTTGAGAATGTGGGTGCGGTGTGTACGGGTCCCCTCTTCCATAATGACCTACGGAAACCAGGGGGGGGTGTTCTGATTGATGAGAGTGGTTAGAATGGGAAAGAGAGTCTGTGATTCCTCCTACCACTTCAGAAGTGGATTTTGATATTGTCAGCTCAGTCTTCGTCTGTTGTTGCTGCTTCTGTGAAGTTTCCAATTGACTATTAAACCCATTTGGTACTTCACTAACCGATGTATCTGGGTCGGAACTGCTGGTAGTGCTATTTGTACGAATTACACTGTGAAGATGGTAACGCTCCTCAGAGGTCTTGTTCATGTCATAGTTTACTCCCTTTACTTCTGTATCTCCAGCTAGTGGGAGCCGTTGTGGTATCTGCAGAGAAGGTGGATGATGCTGGACAGAATGAGAAGTTGAACTTTGTGTATGGAGTAATTGTTGGATGAGGAAATCATCTTCTACCTCCACTTGAGAGCGCTCAACCCCAAGCATGTTGTTCTGTGATTTTGGTTTGGGAGGAGATGAGTGGTAGGACTGTTGCCGTGTTTCAGGAATGTGATGGGATGATGCCATAAATGTGGGTGAGAGCATAGAGGGCATGTATTTGCTGGCCCCTGATCCTCCAGGGGATTGTGCGGGTCGAGCAGAAGCAGGGGAGTTCAACCCTGGGTGGGGGACAGTAGAACTAACAGACGGTGAGGGACTAGACTCATTCAAGTGGTATGAACTGCTGCCTCCACTGCCAACACTGGCAACCCCATTTTCTGAAACTGCGGATCCAAGTCCTGTATCAAGTGTGGAAACTCCTGATGCCCCACTTCCTGATCCTTTAGCATTCCCATAGCCCAAAGAAGGACTCTCTGCTCTTCTGTGAGAAGTTGAACTAAAGTTTGAGTCCCCAAATACAATTTCTGCTGAAAATGAGCGTTCACTTGAACCTAAATCAGTGAAAGCCTTCCCACCATTCCCCCCTGTTCCAGAGCTTGTGTCGCATGTATTAGGGGAACTAAAGACACCACAAGATGGAGTCATGTGAGTCGATGCTGGCTGGTTAGGAGAGTATGACAGGGCTTGTTGCTGTGGAGGCGTCTGTCCGGGCAAACTTGTGCTAGATTTAGTTCCAGGTGGACCATATGTGGAGAGGCATGGTTTGGGAGTTGACTGGGCTGATGACACTACTGGTAAAGGGGGTGGTGCTGGTGCTGGTTGGGGTGGGGGCTGCTGACGAGAGGGAGCGCACAAGGTTCCAGTACTGCTCTTGGGGTTTGAAGATGAAGAAGAAGAGTTGGATGAAGCTGATGGTGGTGTGTGTGTGGTTCTAGAAGAGGATGATGCTGAATTTGATGAGGTGTACCCACGTGTGGAGCTCTTGGTTTCTTTAGTACCAGATGAGGAGACCGCCGAGCTGGAGGAAGAAGAAGTGTATGGTGTTTGGATATTAGGTCGATACGGCTGTGACTCTGACTGCGGTGAGGGTTTGGGATCCGAGGGTGGACTTGGCTCACCCAAGGGACTACAGGAAACACCAGTAGAACGGTGTTGGCTCGCCATTTGCTGGTAGCCTGACCCACTGCAACTGAGATATTGCTGCAGTGGGAGTGTTGTGGAATGAGCTGGGGACGAACGTTGGTAATGCTTTATAACCGTATCCTGCCGGGAAATAGCCCTCTCCTGTTGAGGAAGGGACTGAGGGGGGGTTGTGGGTATCAGGGCTGGTGTTGAGGTGAACATGGAGGCATTATAAATCTGAGAGGACTGGTTGTGCAGTTGAGAGGACAGCAGGTTAAACTGGGGAGGGGGCAGGTGGCAACTAGAGGAGGAGGGTGGTGCATGGTTTTGAGGAGGTGCTGGTAGCTCCTGGGAGCTCCGGTAAGCGCTACTCTGTGAAGACAGCAGGCGATCAAATCCCAAGCTGGACTGAGAAGGTGTTTTAATGTGCAGCAGGGGCTCATGGGGGGACAACAAGCCATTAGATGTTGGGCTAAAGGTGGGTGTGTCCTGGAGGGATAATGAAGGAGTAAAGGAGCGTCCAGCGAAAGAGCCAGGATGCTGGTATGCAGAAAGGGATGAGGAGGACGGGAAAGAGCTGGAACCCGGAAGAGCTCCAGGAATAAAGAGCTCTGTTGGGGCTGGTGTGTGCATTGCTACAGAACACAAATCAACATTAAATGGATGTGTCAGTCAGTAAAAAACACAGACAAATTCAACACATTTGGAAAAGTAAAAATTGAGACACTTTAACTATAATAATTTTACATTTTTCCAAGACAAAACTATTTGTTTTAGACACTAACCAGTCTGCCAAGAAGGAGTACGAAATTGTGTAAGGATGGAAGAAGCAGAGGGTGGGGGCTGTGGACCACGGGAATCCAAAGCTGAAATCAGATTCATGACGGATGGATCAGGACCTGAGGGGCCTGAGTGGTGTAGACCGGCATCAAACAGCCCTGACAGACCTGGCGACAAATCACACTTTTCAAATTTTACAGGACAAGTTTATCAAACATCAGCATTTTATGACCAGTGGTTAAATGCTACAATGTACCCTGTTAAAATGTGTTCTTCATCAAATTAATTCAAAATGAAATTTAAATTAAAACAACAACAAAAAGCTCTTTGATCAGACACAGTACATTATTTTCCTGCTGTACATGCACACCACATACAGACATCTTGATGGCCTATAAATAGTCAAAATATGAACTTTTATTTCTCATTTGTCTTTTGAATGCTAAATTCTGCACTGTTTTAATAAAGAGTACTACGGGTATGTACATGTCATGTCGTTAAGAGACCACCCAGCAACTGTGCATTAATAGGGTTTGGGTTATTCTTTCCATTTCAGTGAGCTATTTTGAACAGTAAGTGGGAATTTGAAACTGAATTCATTCTTTTTCTTGCCCAGATTTAGACAGGAATTTCAAGTCAGAATTTTTATCATCAATCATGCTTATTAATGAAGTATATTTAGGAATCCAAAATAAAGGTTTTTTTCATATTTTAAAATCCCAATCAAGAAATAATAATATTTCGTTTCTATCGTTTTGGTAAAACTTGGAAACGTCAGTCTGAATGTGTCCACATTGCCAAAAGGCATAAGGACAAACCAAACCAAATTGCTTAGGGTAATTCAAATGTTATTTGAATGCTGAACTAGAACTGTAAATGAAATGGAAATAATAATATGGTGGAGGTGAAATGATAGTATCAAAACATTTAAGGCTCTATTTTCATACAAAGGCACTTGTGCGCTTAACATTAAACCTTGGTGCATCTTCATTTACATGTTGGGGCAAGTCTAGTTTACCAGGTTTGAGAATTTGGCAGAGCGCGCAACTCATTACTGGGCATTTAATTTTACACAACTGACAATTTAGTGAGAGAATGTCAATCAAACGATAGACCAGAGGTGATTTAACCCAATTGAGTTGATTTGACTAAGGCGTATGCAGACAGATACTCAGTTCCATGGACATGTATGGGGTATGTCATCTTTAATTCATAATGATGACAACAGCATGCATCAATACCTCTGTATCATTGAAGAAAACATTTCATTCATTAAATTATAATTATTGGCGGGCAGATGGACTATTCGACATTAACCCCTGGGTGAAATTTTGACACAACTTCGGCTTTTGGATGTTTTTGATGTGTGATATCAAATGAAAAGAATACAAAAAAAGTACTGGGAGGCTAAAATATTGCACAGATTGTCAAAACGTCAAATTTCAATATGTCGTCCCTTCTGTCAATGCTTGAAAACGGGAGATCAAGAGATCCACTCTGCAGATGTCTAATTTAGCCCTATGTTGGGCTCATTTACTGTCATTCAAAACAGAAAATATTGTAAATTTTGGACATACTGAAATCCCAATGTTTAATGATGCATTTCTACCGATTTTTCCATAAATCCTTTCAACGGGAACTCGCGAACAGGATGCAGTAGAAATGTTTGTCTTTGGACCCCAAAACCAAGCCTTTCAATAACTTCATTGCGTGGCTTAGCCTGACTCCCATAATGCAAAGTTCTTGCTATTCATTGTGGGACTTGTAGTTGACAAAAGGCTTCGACCCAAGAAATAAATGTTGCAGGAAAATGTTTATTTTGCTGCAAGGAAGCATTTTTATTTCATGTAGTGCATAACATTATACAAACATTATAGTTGCATATTCCCTTCTGCAAAACCTACAGTATTGGATAGCTGTTAACGGTTTTTTTTTTTCCTTTTTTTTACTCACGTATTTTTCCTCACAAAATGAAATATATTCAAAATGAAACAGTCTTGGAATATATGTATAAGTAAATAAATATATGTATGGATGCCACGGAACATATTGTTGTGTTCAAAGCAAGTATATATTCATATGTGACTATGTTATGACCTTTTCAAAGTTAGCCCAAGTTGGGTCAGGTTAGTGAAAAATCCCCAGACACCCAGGGTTTAAGGGTGGCCCGATGGCACAGGGCCACCACACAACTTTGTTGGGCTGGTTGGAGGTCACTGATACTGGCCTAACCAGTATCAAGGACAAGGACAAATTTTAAAAATATATGTTTATACTTTTTTTGTCTTGTAAAAATCTAGTCATGAATATTTACAATTATAGCCACTTAAACTGAGCAATCAACTTGATCTTTATACACCCGCTGTGCACATTGGATGACCCTCATTCAGTGATCCATTGTGTACTACATAGTCACAACACTGTCTACATGCAAGCCTATTTATTGCAATGTAGTTGTATTTTTTGTAACATATTGCTTTAAGGACATACTAAATTGTCCTTAGGTGTGACTGGGTGCGTGAATGGTTGTTCATCTCTGTGTGCACTGTGATTGGCTGGCAACCAATGTCCCCCGCCTAGTGCCGGAAGCCAGCTGGGATAGGCACCGGCAAGCATGCGACCCTTGTGAGGATAAGTGGCTCTAGAAAATGGGTTGATGGATGGATATTGTTTTAAATTAAAACGCATACTGGTAAGTGGAGCTTGTGAATGTTTTCAAGGGACTGACAACCCACTGATTCCATTTTCAAAAGCATTTTGGACACTGAGTTCATCAAAAATCACAAAATTATTAATTTTGTGAAGTATCATTTTAAATTAGAGCCAGCATTCTGACAGGGCCACTACACCTCGGCCTATGGTGGCCCTATCAGCTGCTGCTCAGATTTAGGAGAATTAGGGGAGCCACGTCCATCGGTCTGGAAACAACTGACTGTATTCACACCCATGGCAGTGCAAATGCCTATCTCTACCTGTGCGCACCTAGGAAAATAGCAATGGAAACAACTGATTGTATTCCCTCCCATAGTAGCGCAAATGCCTATCTCCACCTGTGCGGATCTAGGAAAATACTGAAAACTCCACCCATGCACACAGTTACACCGCACTACGTGTCAGACTTTCGCTGGGCACAAAAATAGGACAACTCATCATACATCATTGGCTTTCCCCGGGGTTCTCAAAGTGCTGTTCCTGGCATTGAATGAGTTAGTATATTTTCAAAATGTAATAATTTTGAAATGTGTAAAAATGCATGTTGTGTCTATAATTGCTTGGTAATGAGGCAATGAAGCCAGCAAAGCTAAAGCGTCATTTTATTTTATAATGCTTTTTTGTATTAAACAATGGAAAATTGACCCGGTTTGTCATGAAGAGGTGTGCAATTTTGCAATTTTTATTTTTTAAACTTAAGTATACCTGAAAAGCAACATATACTTGTTGTCAAATTGAATCTTTTGGTGACTAAAAAGGGCACTTATTTTTACATTTAATAACGCTAATAAAATTTTAAATTTTATATTTTTTTTTGTTTGTTTGTTTTGTTTCCACCAATTTTTATGGAAAAATTGCTTTCTAAAAGGGGTCCTTGACTCCAAAAAGTTTGAGAACTCCTGATATAGCCAACAGAGATTTATAATTTGGACAGATCTTCACATTGTCAATAGTACACATTTCCTTACCCAGTGCGCGTCCACCCCAGGTCGCACCCTGTCTGGAGCCTCCTGGGTGGTGGTTGGTTGCATAACCCTGGAGGGGGTGAGGGGTACCATAGGCTTGCCGGTGGAGCAGCTCTGAGTCGGGGTGGGATGACCTGGCACTCCCGTACATGAGGCTGTACACATGAAATAAATTATATTTTATAAAATAAATGAAGACCACAACTTTTGACTAGAAGCTATTCCGGAAAAAACATTTTATTTTATTTTAAATTGTCTATTGGGTGATTAGGTTATGGTCCAAAATGAATGCACATGGACATGCACATGGCAATTATGAAAGGTGACATATTTTGTATGTATGTACAAATGTATTGTACTGCAAATAATGTGGTTTGTGTGGACCACTGTCACAAATGACCACCACTGAATCGTTATGGCATTAAAAGGCTGGATCCACCAACGACAAAATATAATGACAGAAGACTAACTGGAAATGCATGTGTCACGGAATCAAGACAGAAATATTACAGCCAATGAGAGACCATCTGTATTGACAAGGCGTCAAAGTCAACACAGCAGATGACACTGCTGAAAGACCCATCATGGAGGAAAAAAATCAGCACAAACAACCAATGTCCTATTTTCCATGTAAAATACCATCTACAACACTGACCGTATTGTATTAATTCAATTGCAGTATAAATAATAATAAATTAGTTCAATGTAGCCATTGGGATGCTGAGATAATGGCTACTGGCTAGCAGTGTTGGCGGTAATGCATTCCAAAAGTAATGCAATTACTGTCATGCATTACTTTATAATATAATGCGGTAATGTAATATATTATGCACAATTTTTTTTAATATTGTGCACATTACAAATGAGAGTAAAGTAAAGCATTACAATGCATTTTTGGCCTGAAAGAGCCCCCCCCCCCCAATTCACCAAAAACACGCAAGACTGAAGGAGAAAAGTTGGGGCAAAATGTTTACATACTGATCTACTACAGCTGAGATGAAATGGCAGGTTGAATATGGACGATAGGTGCACAAGATGCACATACAACCATTACTTTCAGTTAGGCGGAGATAAAGACTAGAAAAATATAATCGTTAGGTGCACATGTGCTGAACACCTAAAATGGTGTCCATTTCGCGAAATACAACCAGTTACTGAAGCTATAGAAACATGAAGTTAGCGAAAAGAAAACACGTGGATGATTGCGCTCTCTCGCTGACGGATGACACTTCAACATCAAGAGGATCGAAAATTCGTTAGGAGATATGCTGCCGCTTGCCACAGTGGATTCTCCAGCATTTAGAAACCTTGTCAGCAAGATCCCTGTCACAACTAGCAAAAACAACAAGGTAAGCTAACGCAAATTTCCACTGTACATTTTCTATTAATAATAGTCTATAAATATTTCTGGTCACTGTGAAAGCAGTGATCAAGATGAAGCATACAAAACTCATGTTAGCCAGTATGTGAAACACCTTAACAATGATGTAGGCTAGCTGCTAAAGTTAACCCCATCGAAATCATCTATTTTTAAAAAGCATGTGTCTAACCTAGCCAACTGATCTTGAATTTGAACATTAACATTGAAATTGTGAAATGCACAAACTGTTTTTGCCTACAGTATAAACAATTCATCAGTATGCTGTGAAGCTGAATTATAAAGGAATTAAAGTACAAAAAAAGGAAAATTTTATGTCTTGTCTTTAAAGGTTTACAATACAATACAGATAAAATGATTTTTACTAGGTTTAGGCTTAAGCCAACCTTCCACTAGATATGTAATGAACGTCATGAGCTACAGTTAGAATGACAAATCCATAGTTATGTTGGTGAGAGTAAAATAAGAGTAATGCAATAGTAATGTAATTTCAAATACATTTCAAATACACTAATATTGTAATGTAAGTAATTACATTTAAATGACAGTAATAAGTAATAAATAATGCATTACAGTTTTGAAGTACCTTGCCCAACACTGCTCGTTACCCTTCCACGATTAGTCATCTTTGGACCTGTCCAATTTGTTTGAACTGTAGGTCTTCGGAAAAGATTTGCTGCTCATCTTGCTTGGGATGTTCTTTACCCAAATGACGACTGTTGTGAGGTGAGAGCGTGGAAGGCTGCCCTTCGCAGTTTCTCCCCCCACCTGCCGACATCAGTGCCAGCTTCAAGCATGGCCCTCTGACACAGGCTGAAGGAGATGAGTCAACCCCTTTTCATAAGGTGTCAAAGTGAGCCAAAAAAAAAAAAAGATCCACGTTGTTGACAACAGAGGCAATTAGGCAGGGCTTGATGATGTTCTGTCCAAACACTCTAAGTAAAACGGATACTTACTATATCAATTAGAGGTGTATATGCAGTAATCATTTTAAGACTTGTAAATTATTTGATATGACTTTCCGTATTCGAACTAATGTTATTCGAACACAAATGTGGGAAAATCTGATCTGTTTTGAGTTATACCGTTATAAGTCGACCCCCCCCCTAATATGGGGGTTAAAAGTGAGGAAGAAAAACTCGACTTGTATTCGGAGAAATATGATATATTAATTTCAACAAATGATGTTGTATACCAGTAATGATGTATTTTAAACAAAATGAAAGTTCTTGGAGGTTATAATTCAATAGAATGTAGATAAAGGTAGATGTAGAATTTAGTGTTCCGCTAGTATTAGTGTTACCACTGCATCACACTGAGATGTTCCTAACTCCAACCTGTTCATATAGCTAAATATGGTAACTAGATTTAAAAAAAAAAAAAGAAAAGAAACCACTCCTGATTTTGCTGCAGTGAGATTTTTTACGACCAAAACTAATACCACAGTTAAATGCATAGAGCGATTTAAATGTAACTGTTATTATATTTGCAACAAGCCTAACCAAGATTCACAAGGTTCCAATGGCATCTTCAATTTGTTGTAGAAGTGTTCTGGTAAGGATTTTTTCTTTTTAAAACAAAAAAATGCATCAGCTAAATTAAACATTTCATTCGCGACTTATATATTAATATTTATTCATGTTACAATATTATTATGAATATCCACCACCAAATCTTATTCTATAGCTTACCTTGTGAACGCTTGATGTTCATGTGCAAATTGAACCTATCCAAAATGACTCTGTGGTCAGTACTCAATGATCTATTGCTGGCTTGATGGATTGAAACCTCATTGGCCAAGTTGTTCAAATTTAATATTTTTCGAGAATCATCACTATTATTCAGTCCACACATGGGTATATTGTGTTTTACAAATTATTGACTACTATAATGTTCCTTATGATGCAATGTTAATGACTTAAAAATATGGATTCCTGTTTTTTGTTGTTGTTGTTTGTTTGTTTCAGGGTGATTATGTTTTTGGTTTTCTGAAAAGTGTTATTTTTGAAGATGAAAGATTTCTGTTTATGATATGTTAAATGATTCCAGCTGCCTTTGTCAGAAATGATTCAGACACCTTTGATTTTTTTTCATTTTTTTTAAATATTGCAGCCGTTTGCGAAAATCAAAAATGTAATTTTATTTTGAGAAAAAAACTGAAATGTATAAATTTGTGCAAACGTATTAAGTGTTCAGACACTTTGCAGTGGCACTCATATTGAACTTACATGCGGTTCATTTCTTCTAAACCTCCTTGAGATGGTTGTTCTCCTCCATTGGTGTCCAGTTGGATTTAATGAAACTGATAGGACTTGATTAGTGAATGCACACACCCGTCGAGATCAGACGTTACAGCTCACAGTGCACGTCAGAACAAAAGAGACTCATGAAGTCAAGGGAACTGTCCAAGGAGCTCAGAGTCACAATTGTGGAGAGGCAAACATCTGACCAAGGTTACAAAACAAGGTCTGCAGCACTCAAAATTCCCAAGAGTACAGTGGCCTCTATAATCCTTATATAGAAGAGGTTTGGGATGACCTGAACTCTCCCTAGACATGGTCGTCCAACCAAACTGAGCAATCGTGGTAGAAGAGCCTGGTAAAAGAGATAAAGAAAAACCCAGAGGTCACCATGGCTGAGCCCCAGGGGGGTGGGAGACAGTTCGACAAAGTCAAGGTCAGTTTGAAGAAATGGGTAATGCGACCAAGTACAAAGATTTCCTGAAAGAAAACCTCTTCCAAGAGTGTTCAGGACCTCAGACTGGGCCGAAGGTTCACCTTCCAACAGGATCGTCACACAGCTAAATAACAAAGGAGTGGCTTCAGAACAAGTCTGTGACCATTTTTGACCGGCCCCGCCAGAGCCGAAACCAAATGTCGTCTCTGGAGAAAAAAATGTCTGTTCTCCAATGTTCACCATCCAACCAGGCAGTGTGAGAGATCTGCAAAGAAGAATGGTAGAGGATCCCCCGATTCGGGTGTGAAAAACTTTTTGTATTGGAGGAAAATGTTATGTATCACTTGAATATGGATGTACTCATGAGTGTACTTTATGAGAAATAAAAGTACACTTTTAATAAAAGTATTTTTAGGGGGGCGGAGGGAGGGGGCACATAGCTGCAACGACATAAAGAGTGAACATTTTAAGGGGGTCTGAATGCTTTTTGTGCCCACTGTAAAATCTGGACTGGGTCCCAACTACAAGGTACATGTGGACAAAGAACTATTTGCAATGACGTCCACACTTAGGAACCAGTGTAGTCTTCAATTAAACTAGAACTGCGGTTCTCAAAGTGGAGTCGGTGCCCTGACTGCAGGGGGCCTGGGAGATAACTTGGATCATTAATCATCAATATTTATACTTTACAATTGTGAAAGTATTCAAGACTTTTCAATAAAGCAATCAATTCAACCAGTTTAACTCATGCAATGCTTGGAACATACTTTAACATTTTTTTAAGAGTTCAGACATTCAATCCCATATACTTAAGTATTGATTTAATACTTGAGTAAGTATCAGTAAGTATTAAGTAGTAATAGTAAGTATTTAGTATCGATTTAATACTTAAGTACCTGGAAATTAATGTCTTTAATGTACTTACGTATTGATTGTCAGAACTATTTAAAAACCTGGAAAATACTGTATGTCCCTGGCATTGAAAGAGTTCGTATATTTTTTAAAATATAATAATTTTGAAATTTGTCAAAATGCGTATTGTGTCCACAATTGCTTGCTTACAAGACTATGAAGGAAGCCAAGCTAAAGCTTTACTTTATAATGCTGTTTTTGACTAAATCATTTGAAATTGACCCGGTTTGTTATAAGGAGGTGTGGAATTTGCAATTTCTATTTTCTAAATTCAGTATAGCTGAAAAGCTACATAAATTTGTTGTCAAATTTAATCTTTTGGTGAGTAAAAAAGGCACTTATTATTTTTTTAAATTTAATAATGCAAATAAAATTTTAAATTTTTAAGGATTTTTTTTCCACAAATATTTGCATTGGGGGTTCTTAGAAAATTATCTTTCTAAAAGGGGCCCTTGACTCCAAGAAATTTGAGAACCCCTGACCTAACCTACCGTGTTTCTACGAGTATTAATCGAGTTTTCATTTTCAACCCCCCATTAGCATTTGCATCTACATGCAGGCGTACATTGCCTCGCACATGTCTCGTTTCCACCCCACTTTCCCCCCTATAACCGAATCTTGTTTGATATACAATGTAGAAATGCCTCTAAAAGTAGCGTAATTTTGTCATTTTAATAACACACACACCATGTGTTTTAATTAGACAGCCATGATTTATGCAACCATTAAAATCAGGGGTAGACTTATAATCACGTTTTTGCAAAATTCGCCCCAAATTGAAGTAAAAAAAGGGTTGACTTATAACTGAGGTCGGCTCGTACGCAGAGAAATATGATAATATGTTTTGGAATGTGAGAGGAAGCAAGAATGTGAGAGGAAGCAAGAGTAGGCCTATGCGTTGAAAAGCCCCCACAAACAGCATGCCAAGTCCCCAAGGATGAGATTGAGCCCCAAACCAATTGTTCCAGATTTGCTAACCACGAGACCAGGTATCACTGACCTGGTGCCACATGAGTAGCCCGCAGGCCTGTTCCAAAAATAGCTCAACAGTGATGGGATGTGATTTTCCAGTAATACGGCATAAGTGATCATTTGAATATGTAAACAGTTACAGAAACAAAGTCTTGCATATTCCCATTTGTTTTCTAATTATTGAGAAATGTTAACACAATCAGTACATCATCAAGTACTGTTTCAAAAAGGTTAGTGAACCCTGAACTAGACCATTGTGCTGCTAGCGCCACTATAAGATCTAACACGGAAACCCTGTGCTTCTCAATGAAGTTTTGCCACCCCTAGGAAAAAGAAAACATTTCACGCCTCCTACTTACCATGTCTACCAGAAATAATTTTCTCTAAAAATGGTTTAAGTATACTTAAAACTGTTTCCTTTTTAACATTGACAAAAAAAACAATTTAAACCAACTTTCAACAATTGTTAACTACTTTTTTGCATTTATGCAAGTTAAAGACAAAAAGTGCGTTAAAGTGCCTGAAAAAAAAGATTCCAGTCCTTATTTTATCACAATTACACTTCACATGGCAGAAACAAATCCTCTTTCCTAGGGTCATTTGCACCCCCCCATCACATCACCCTTGTGCCCCTCCCAGGGAAGCAGCCTGCCCCACTATTTGAGAAGGACTGCCAAAACCAGTGTTTCCCAATTTATTGAACCTCTGAACATAATTTACAATAGAAAAAAGATATTGTGGCACAACGCCAAACAAAAACGTCAAAAACAGTGGTAGGTATCACAGGTTAGTTAATATATATATATATATATATATATATATATATATATATATATATATATATATATATATATATATATATATATATATATATTTGTGTTAACTTCATTTCATTTTATATTACATTGTGAATATATTTGTGATTCTTCAATAAAACAATCAATTCCACCAGTTTTATATATTTTTAAAAATATAATAATTTTGTTATTTTTCCAGACATAATCCATGTCATCATCAAAAACCTTGATTATTTCGTTACTAAATATTTGGCAGCAACTTGTTGGGGGGAACTTGACCCAGTTTTATGAGGAGGCGTACAATTTGCCATTTTTATTTCGTAAACTTGAGTATGGCTGAAAAGTAACAAACATAGTTTTCGAATTTGTTGGTGAATAAAAAGGCCACATTTGCCTTGAATTATTTTTTGTTTTGTTTCCACAAACATTTGCATTGGGCGTCCTCGGAAAATTTAATTTCCAAAAAAGGGTCCCTGACACCAAAAACTTTGAGAAGCCCTGATCTTGTGGACGAACCATAATTCTGCCAACCAATAAATGTCACGAGTAAAGCTAGTTGAAATTGCAATGTCTACAGTATTTATGATTTGACACTTGATGGTTCATCGTGACATTCCATGTCAACTGCTTTGGACATACTGCCCTAAGAAATACATATTATTGGAAATATTCTTTTTTTTATTTGGAATTAATTATTAAAATAGTTTTGTATTTATAATCATTTGGGACGATATTGTGTGTGCGGCTTCTATATTTTGTCCCTTAAATATGCTCGGTGTGATGATATTTCTTTATACTGCAAGCAAATATTAACATATATATATATATATATATATATATATATATATATATATATATATATATATATATATATATATATATATATATATATATATATATATATTTTTTTTTTTTTTTTTTTTTTTTTTTTTTTTTTTTTTCGAAGGAAGTTTCATTTGATGCAATAAGCCTTTTATTGCCATTAGCATTCCGACGGTTAGTTTCACATTATGGCCATGCATATACTGTATGTGACATGCTCGCGGACGCAGCATTTTCGGCAGAAAGCTCGTCTCTATATTCTGACAGAGGTCCGCCGTGGTTGTCAAGGCGACCGCTCACGTGAAGCTAACCACAGCTAGCCGACTTTAGCGAGGCTCCAGGCCATGCTTCATTCCAACACACAGGCGCCACTGGCGCGGAAAGAAAATCCACTCTATAAATCATTTATTGGTCGAATATGTATGTTGGGGTAGATGCCACAGGAGCAGAGCTTGGAAAGGCGCAATGCTAAAACGACGGCGCTAGCTTCGGTGCTAGGTAATTAGCCCTATCGCCAACGGGGCTGGACCCCTCGAATGCGTGGAGGATGTCAGCATGCTGCACTCATGCAGCCATTGTCACACAATCGCAATCAAATAAGATACAGAGGACAAGTTTCCGTGCCGCGAAGGCAACTTGCAGAAGGCGATGCATCTAATTAGCTGACGTTTAATCCGGCGACGGTGAGGGCACGTTCGTTGGTCACGTGACATTATTGTAAAGCACAATTTACTAATAAGGTAAAGGTTCGGTATTACAGCACGAGATGTGTTTTGTCATTTTTTTTTTAAATTATGCTGAACATCAAATTTCGATAGTGAATCTATTCCGCACTTGGCACTTGTCTGTTGAACATGTGCAAATAGTTGTCCTGTCCAGTCCGGTCTAGATTCATATAGAACAGCAGCGAAGCGTGCCCGTGGAAGCTGCAAGTGTCTCTTCTGCTGTCACGCGTTTGTGTTGTCTTAGTGCAGACAAAGCTGCGAGCGCTGATGGATAACAATGCAGCCCGCGTGCGGAGCCAGATGTCATCTGTCATTCTTCCACACATCTACGTTGAAATTAAAAAAAAAATGACTGCCCCCCCCCCTCCCTCCCTCCTTCCCGATACTGTCACAATTAACCTTCCATCACGTTCCTTGTATTTTAGAGACGCCCCACTCCCTCCCTCCCTGCCACCAGGTTGATGACAATACAAGTGAGCGTACCTGAGCGGCGATTCCGGTGCAATTGAGCCCGCATGACTGAATGCGGTGGTCCGCGTAAGGAGCCCTCGCTCACCCGCCCTCGCTTACCTTGCTTTGGCCGACCTGTCGTAACTCCATCCCGTCCCAGGGCCGAGATCTCCGAAGCCAGCTGCGGGATAATTCCTCTCCATGAAAAAGAAAAAAAGGGGGCTGCCTAAGGATGAAGATGGGCAGCAGATAGTGTGGGTGGGGTGGGGGGAGGGGGAGAGAGCGCACGCGCCAGAGAGAGAGAGAGGGGAGGAATGTCCTCTCTTCTTCCTTCTCTCTGCGCTCGCCTCTGTTTGTTTCTCAGCTTGACGAGCCTGTAGACTGGGAGGAATCGAAGGAGGAGGCGGAGGAGAAGGAGCGAGCTGAGGAGGAGGGGGTCACAGAAGCCAGGAGCACCTCCTCCCCATATATTTCACTGTCTATTGTCTCCCGCGCACAGTACGTTCCTCAGCAGCTCCACAAACCAAGCCCACTCCTCACCAAAGCTATTTTGGCCCATTTTCTTCACTGGGCGCCATTTTTAAGACGGCTATTCTCTCCCAGTCCTCCTCTCTCTCACGCACGCAATTTGTCACGAGCGGCAGCGCTCTGACTACAGCTGAGGCCTTTGGAGAACAAATTGGCCGCGTTTTTATGGTCACTCGTCTGCCGTTTTAACGACAAACACATGCTGGAACGTGTCAAAGAATGGCGCGTTGACGTCTACGCGCCGACACGTGAACGCGCTTGTACTTGTCTGCACTAGCCAGACAAGTTGGCTACAATGTACATCCTCCTTGAGCATAAACATTTACATTGATTTATTGTGACTGGTCCACATCATACACACATTCTCGACGTACAGAGCAGTCGCGAGAAAAAGAAACAAAAATCTACTGCCCCACCCTTCACCTGCACCCAATTAAGTGCATCACATCTGTATTGTGTGTACGTCGTCCTGTCAAAAGTGTCCGTTCTGAGTTTGGTACTCAATTTCGCCCATAAATACGTTATACAGCATGCAATATTTAAACTTGACTCGAACCATCATCAAGCGCCAGCATCAACCACTTTGAAGCAGCTCTGGCTGGCTGGCTGGCTGGCTCAGACAGACCTCACTCGTTGTCTCTTGGGTCTGCAGGCTCAGATGGCGCCCCCCTGTGTTCAGACAAGAGAAAAGTCTTTTGCAAGAGCTCTGCGATTCATTTCTGTTGCTGTCCAAACGTACGCAGTAAAATCAAATGTTGTAAATTACTTCTCCATTATTAAATACTTTGTAAAGTTCTTTGTAGCAGTTGTGCTTGCATTTTAAAACGCAGACGATTTTACTGAAATGTTCTACATATAGATTATGTACACAATTCTAATGTATACACAGACAAACACACACATAGATATGTGGATATATTAGAATTGTAATAATTACGTACATAATTTGTATTGACGATAAAATAGATCCTGTAATGATCATATAAATAAATGTAATTCATAGCATATGTATGTTCAACGTTCTCTCTATACTGTTGTCAATGGTGTATACTTTAAAAATGTGACTACCACATAATAGTTGCATTGAAAGAAACGGTCTTTTGCTTGTATAGAACTCAGGCACTTTACACAGATACTATACTTTATTGTCCTTAAGTGTGATTGGGTGCATGGATGGTTGTTTGTCTCTGTGTGCCCTGCAATTGGCTGGCAACCAGTCTAAGGTGTCACCCGCCGACTGCCCAAAGTCAGCTGTGATAGGCACCAGCAAGCCTGCGACCCTGCCTGAGGATAAGCGGCTCTAGAAAATGGATGAATGGGACTTTACACAGGCAACCCCTTTACCTACTGATGACGCAGCATCAGGAGGAACAGCATCAGTGTCAGCATCAGCTCAAGGACACTTCGACATGGTCACAAGGGTTGGGGCTCAAACCCACAGCCTTTCGGATGGGAGACAGCCACTCTTCCATTGAGCCATGCCACCATAGTTATGCATACAGTAAAGGCGCAATAGTATGGACTCTTAAAATGAATGCTTGCAATGCTTTGTTTCTTGATTTACAGTTAAGAATTTGTAAATTAGGGCCATTTTTATGATATGACGGTTAGAGAACCATCATTTGGTTTATAGACATTTTGTTTTGTTTGTATTGTTGACTGATCTTATTTGGATGGAATCCCATCTTATACAAAAAATAATGTTTTGCCTGATCACTTGTTTTCTTTAACCCCAGGGGGAAAACAAAACAAAAACAAAACAAAAACAAAAAGTGGCCAAAATATTGCATATATTGTCAACACATGTCAACTTTCAATATGCCATCCTGCCTTCTCTTCTGAATGCTAGCAAACGAGAGGTCGAGAGCTACACCCTGCAGATATCAAATTTAGCCCATTTCGGGCTCATTTACTGCCACTTAAAGTTGGAAATATTGTCAATTTGGACATATTAAAAACCCAATGTTTTATTATGCATTCCCCTGGATTTTTGCATTGATCCTTTCAGTAGCAATTCGCAAACAGGGTGCAATAGAAATGTTTGTTTCGAGACCCCAAAAACCACCGGGGGGCGCTACCGGACACCTTATGATATTTGTAAGCCTTTCAATAACTTCATTGAGTGGCTTAGCCTGATCCCATAATGCAAAGTTCTTGCTATGCATTGTGGAACTTGTAGTTGACAAACACCTTCGATCCAAGAACTAAATGTTGCACGAAAGCTTTTATTTTGATGCAGGGAAGGTTTTTATTTCATTCAATGCATAACATTATATTTGTATATTTCCGTCGGTAAAATCTGCAGCATTGAATAGCTATTAATGTTTGTTTTTTATTCCTCACAAAGTGAAAATTCTTCAAAACGAAACAGCCTTGGAATATATACAAGTATTTATGTCAATATACAAAGGTATGGATGCCACTGAACATTTTGAGGGGTTGTAAAGTCAATTTATATTATTATTTGAATATGTTATGACCCTTTCAATGTCAGCCTAAGTTGGGTGATAATAAGGCCAGGTTACTGAAAAATCCACGGACACCCAGGGGTTAAAGATGCGCCTTATAAGCATATTCCAAATATTCTATACTGGATACTGCATGAAGAAACACGTACTGCGTATCCATGTCAATCATAGTAAAGCAGCATGTTTGATACTTGAAAGCATTCTGTTGACATTGGACATTGTACATTGTGAAGATATTTGGCTAGGCTAATGTTGCAACAATGGTTGTACGTATAACACAGTAACATGTGAATGAATTCTGACTATTGCCCTATGCTCCTGGGCAGTAGAGCTGCGAGTGCCTCGCTGTAGATGTCCACAATGGACGAATTGTTTTTACTGTTCTCTAACATTGACCGCGAACACTCACTCCTAATGTCCATACAGCTGAATTAACAACATGGCTAGCTTGATGTTGATGTTGCAGGATGACGCTGCCACCATAAAATAGTGATTTGGTCAGCAGGCTGTCTGTTCTGCTCCTGCCAGATGTTGGCTAAGGATGCAGTTTGACTGTCTGCCAAGTGAATACAGGCTGAAGATGCCATCGATTGATGTTGTACAGGTGTAGCTACAAGTGGATATGGCTACGAAATTAATGCACTGGTGTGTGTGTGTGTGTGTGTGTGTGTGTGTGGGGGGGGGGGGGGGGGGCGTTATTCTCACACTGAAAACATGGTTTTCAAAATAAGACTGCGGTGTGGGTGGAGGACAAATACTTGTTGAATGGCAAAAGAATCTATTAATTCTATTCTGTCAAAAGTCTCAAATGAATGAGGAGACATTTTTTTCCTCCAGAGCAACCATTGACTCCCCTGGATAGGGCCTTCAATCAATTGCAACAGTACAAATTTGGAAGATTTACAAGACCTTATCTATTACAACAACAAAAAAAAAAAAAATTGAAAAAAAACATAGTGCTTTTAGCTTAAAAGAACAGATTCATGGCTTAGGAGAAGGAGAAAGGCATCTCTGGCATTGCTATGGCAACCCCACTTCACCTACTTTTGCGGTCTGCAGTAAAACATTTTTTAGAACCTCTTCAGTCCTGTTAGTACCGTCATTGGCATTATTGATGCACTTCAGAATCTTTTACCCAGAATAAAATAAAAATACTGTTTCTTAGCTGACACTATAACAGCATTTGGCACACGCTTTGCTCGTCTATCTACTGTATATCTGAACCTATCCCATTTTGTGCTAAATTACAAAATAAATTGACCAAATACCAAAAAAGAAGAAAAAAAGCTTTAGTAGCAATAATAACATCATAGATTGTAGAGCAGTGATTCTCAAAAGTGGGGTCCGCCAACCCCCAAGGGTCCATTGCCTGACTGCAAGGGTTCATGAAATAATTTGGGTTATTAAGAAAATAAATATATATTTGTGTTAATTTATATTATTTTTATATTAATTTGTGAAAGTATTTATGATTATATAATAAAGCAATCAACTCAACCAGTTTAATATATTTTAAAAAATGTAATAATTTTAAAAGTGTCAAGCTGTGTTTTGTGTCTACAATTGCTTGCTAACGAGGCGATGAAGCCAGCAAACTAAAGCAGCATTTTACTTTATTTATTTATTAATTTATTTAATAATTGGTAGAAACCTTTTTGGAAGAAAGTGAGCCATTTTGTTATCAGGAGGCGTGAAATTTGCAATGTTTATTTTCTGAACGTCAGTGTGGCTCAAAAATAACAGATATACTTGTTGCCAAATTGAATATGTTGCTGAATAAAAAAGGGCACTTATGTTTTGCTTAACCCTTTCACTCATGCGAAAGGGATGGCATATTGAAAGTTGTCATGTGTTGACAATATATGCAATATTTTGGCCACTTAAAAAATATATTTACAATGTGTCCTATATATGTGTGTTTCTATATTTACATTGATGACTATGTATTGTAGGCATTTGGTGATCATTTTCACTTTTATGGTATGTTTGTATTATTATTATTATTATTATTATTATTATTATTATTATTATTATTATAAAATACTGATGGGACGAAAAAATCCCTGGGCCTGGAACCTAATCTTTGGAAGTGGGTATTTTTAAACTAATTTTCCAAGTATTCTCGACGTATAAACAATTATATATGCCATAAGTGTTTTGTTAGGCCTTCTCTGCTAGCCTAAAATAACCTGATATTATTATAACTATAATAAACGATAATAATTATAATGACTCCAATAAAAGTTCATTTCATTTTACATTTATTTTTTTCTAAATACAGTGGACCCCCGTGTTACAGCATCCCGGACTTACGTTAATTTCATTTTGCGATGAGGAATATTTTAGAGCGGAGCTATCGTACCTTGAAGTTAGCGGAAAGGATGAGGATTGAGAGCAGGGATAAAACAAAGCAGGCAAAATTAGCGCTCTCTTGCTCAAGAGGTTGGGAGACTCGTGGTGGAGTATGTCATGCATAGAAGATATGCTGCCGCTTTCCACAGTGGATTCATCAGTATTTCAAAACCTTGGCAGCAAGATCTCTGTCACAACTAACAATAATGACAAGGTAAGCTAACGCTAATTTTCACTGTACAATTGATATTAATAATAGTCTATAAATACTTCTCGTCAATGTGTATCAAGATACACAAGATACACAATAACAATAATGTAGGCTAGCTACAACGTTAGCCCCACTGAAACCATCTTTTTTTTTTAAACATGTTTCTAACCTAGCCAAGTGACTTTGAATTTGAATATTAACATTGAAATTGTGAAATGCACTAACTGTTTTTGCTTACAGCATAAACAATCCATCTCTATGCAGTGAAGCTAAATTATAAAGGGATTAAAAGTGAGATCCCTGTCACTACTGGCAATAACGACAAAGTAAGCTAACACTCATTTTCACTGTACAATTGCTACAGTCTACAAATAGTTGTGGTCGATGTGTATCAAGATGAAGCACACAAATCTCATGTTAAACAGTATGTTAAACACAATGACAATGATGTAGTTGTGCTGCTATCTAAACCCTCTATTTCTCAAACATCTGTCCCTAACTTAACCGACTGAACTTGAAAATGTACTGACATTGAAATTTTGGAATGCAATACAGTAACTGTTTCTGCCTAAAGCATAAACAATGCTTCACTATGCTGTGAATCTAAATAATAAAGGGATTAAAATAAAAAAAAGTATCTTTTCTTCTGTTTACAATACAACACAGATTAAATTATTTTTACAGTTTTTAGTCTTAAAGGGACAATGTGTAAGATTTAAACCATTTTTCATTAAAAAGCAATAAATTAAATTATTATAAGTTTAAAAAACGTGCAAATAAATGTGTTCTTCACGACTAACAGTATCATTTAAATATAATCATAGGTCTAGTTATCATTAAATTACATTGCATGGGGGTGGCACTCCTCCGGAGGCGGCCATGCAGCACCTCCTGTTGTCCGTAATGAAATACGGTCTAAATCTTACACATTGTCCCTTTAAGCCAGTCTTCCACTGGATCTGTCATGTGCGTAATGAGGTACATTTCGAATGGCAAATCCATATTTCCACTTCCATTTAGGTTGGTGAGAGTAATATGAAAGTAATGCAATAGTAGTGTGATGCCTTACATTTCAAATACAGTAATATTGTAATGTAACTAATTTCTTTGAAATGACAATAATAATAATAATTAATAAATAATGCATTACAGTTTTGAGGTAACTTGCCCAACACTGTAGATATTTCTACCTCGCCCACCTGTTTGCCCTTCCTGTTTTTATTTGTCAAAAAATTACATTGCATGTTGAATTTGAGAAAAAAAAAAAACAACATGACTTTTGAGCATGTGAATCTGAATTGAGCATATAGTCGTTATCATGAAGATTGCATCAACTTACCCTGAATAAGGTGGCGGTGGGGCATCATGCATTCCACTGCGGTTTAGAGCCTCAGTGTAACTGGGTAGACCCGGAGCAGTTGCCAGGGGCACCATCTCTGGGGCTGGACGCCCATCTTGCGCCATTCTCAGATAAAACAAGAGATAGGAACTCAACAGAAATAATTGACAGCATAGTCAACGCAACAGGCCAATTTCATTGATGTAAAAATGCGGAAGTATGATTGTGCCAAAAGAAATTCTTCAGTCTCTTGTCACATTGTCATGCTGTGCCAAAATGTAAGCCACGTTTACCTTTTTTTTTTAATCGTATTTTTCAAAGACTTTAGTTACTTAAAATGGTTATTCTTGTAATTGTAAATTTAATCATCTACCTGCCAAATTTACTTGTAGATATCAATTTTATTGAGAGCCGCTTATCCTCACAATGGTTGAAAGAAATATTCAAAAGGGGGATTGGTAATGAAAACATCTTGTTGTTTCTGCAAAATGTTTTATAGTTGAAGACACTTGCAAATTTGGTATTTTAGTCATAAACTTGAAGTCATAATACATTTTTACAAGGCTTTACATTAAGTGACAGATTGACTAGCTCTGTTATTTTCTCTGTAACTTGTTTCAAAAGGCGCTGTAAAAACTCACTATCATCATAGTTAATAGAGAACAATAAATGGCAAATTCATGTGTAAAATTCAAATCTGTTGATCCCACATTTCTTCCTGTTTCATTTTTGGAGTAAGTTTCAGAATGCTCGTCTTTCCGTTCTCATTTTTTCTTCCTGTCATTTTTTTTCTGCTGTCTGGAGCAGCAGAAGCCTTTATCTTAAGTTGCCATGGTGACAGCACAGTACAAGTGAGTGATATATGATAATTTTACAGTGGGCTTGGGGGAATTCTGCCTAGCAACAAGTGGCAAACAACCGTTACATGATGAGGAGAAAGCATTCTGAGCAATTTTCAAGCTCTGGTGCTGCTCCTGCTAGCAGGTTCAAACTGGTTCCTCGCCATCTTGTTCCATATGAGACAATTCTGTGCATGCTGTGAACTTACTGTACGGGTCTCCTTCCTCCTTTGTTCTTGGCTTTGTAGAAGTATAAGCCCAGCACAGTGGCGATCACAGCACACACTAGTAATGCCAGGATCCCTGCCACCAGGCCTGACACGTCCACTCTGGGTGCATATCCTTCAAAGATATGAAGGAAACATGGCACTGCTGCTGCAAATAATGTATTTCATTGGAAGGCTAAAACAGTTTTGGATTTGGGTGGAGACACTAGGGTAAAAAGGCGTGTAAAGTGAAAATACAAATATATGCAGAGTTGTGAATTTGAGTGCTAACTAAAGAGGTTTTTACAACTCATTTTAAGTCTTACCATGGCTTTCAACATAGTCCTTCCAAAATAATTCCTGTACATGGGAATTAAAGAAAAAGGAATCAAAAATCAATATGTAACATACATACATATGAATCTACTGTATGAAATAATGTACTTTGATGCAAGGTTTACAATACAATACAGATGAAATTATTTGTACTGTTGTTAAGCTTAGGTCAACCTTCCACTGGATGGGGACATCCTCAACTGCTTCCTGGTCAATGGCAAGGTACACAGAGAACAACAACGCATTCATTTACACCTAAAGACAATTTAGAGTGTCCAATAAACATGTCTTTGGAGTTTGGGAGGAAGCTGGAGTGCCCAAAGAGAACTCATGCAGGCTCTGGGAGAAAATGCTAACTACAAACAGGAAGGAAGAGAACTCGGGTCCCTGAACTGCGGCGAACGTGATAACCACTGTGCCACCAAGCCGCCCCATCCCGGATTTCAAATTTAGGCAACAAGCCAGCTTCTGATGGTGCCGTTCACAAAACGACCCACTTTTATGGTTGTTTTGTGCAAAGTAACACAGTTGACCCACAACATTTTGGTCAAATTCAAGCATCATTTGACTATTTTTAGAGGGTGGTGGAGCTAATAAGAAAGTGGTTGCCAAAGATTTTGCTTCTATTGCCCAAACCAGTACAGTGATCCCTCGCTACTTTGTGCCTCGGGGGTATACTATCTTAAAACTTAAATCATTAAACCTTATACACAAACCAAACTGTTGTCTCTTTCTGTTCCCAACTCCCTTTGAATGTTGTCACGGACAGCTGCGGTTATATCCGCGCCACCCGATAGTCGAATTTAAGTGAAAGCTGTAGATAATCAAACATAACATCAATGAGTGTTTACACTTGAAATTCCTATATCTTACAAGAGAAATCTAGGTAAGAGATTTACAACATGCTCCGGTGAAGCTCCTTCCTCCTCTGCCTTGTGCCTATCCAACAGCTCGTGTGTTGTATGACTGAGAGCAGCACTTCCCTCTTGGTGTAACAAGTGGGAGTTGGGGCAGGAATAGATTACAACTCCTGCCCTCATTGGTTGATAGTCACGTCGGGAGCCAACAACTTTGTTGGAGTTCTGGATTAAAGTCATGGCAGAATATTGTGAGATCTCCACCACAGCACTCAAAACCCTGTTGCCATTTCTGACATCCTAACTGTGTGAAGCCCCCCTCCCCACCTCGTGATAAATGTCAAGCATTGACTGACAGGTCTGTGCTGACCACTACTTTATTTGTTAAAAAAGAAAAAAAAAAAGTGGTGGTGGGGGGGGAGTGTTGTTCAAAATTGGAAGCTTTTGTTTCGTTAAACTATTAGGTTACTATAATACAAACGACTACTCATTAGGTGACCTATGCTACAAAAAGATTGTAATTTAAGAAATAGGTTTGCTATTTTGTGTGCCGAATGATTAAAATGTGTGCTGCATAAAACTAACAGTAAATATACATTTTGACTCTTGTAGTTAAGTACATTTCTGTTATGATCTGTTGGTATTTGTCATCTGTGAGTAAGTGTTTGGGTTTTCTGTACTTTTCTGTTTTGGACTTTTTTTTTTTTATTATGTTTTTGAGATGTGGGGTTTTGGTCATGTGTTTAAAATTGGTGATTCTATTTCCCTTGCATCTGTCCTCGTCACTAAGATTGAGTCTACCTGCCTCGTTAACCTTCTTCCCTTGTGATGGCCAATTAGCTCCCTATTCCATTTGTGTCTTGTCCAGGTGTTCCTTTGTCACGTTAGGCTTGAGTGTATTTAGTTTCCTTTGTCCTTTCTCTTCTTGTTGGGTATTTGTCAAAGAGTTGTGTCAATGTCTCGGTAAAGATTTCGTTGTCTATGTTGCTACTAGATCCTCATCGTCCTTGTGAGTGCTCCTGTGCTTCCTCGTTAACCTTTTTTTCTTGTGGTGGCCAATCAGTTCCCTATTCAAATTGTGTTTTGTCCAGGTACTGGTGTCAAAGTGTAGTGTCAATGTCATGTCGAGGTGTTGTTGTTTATGTTGCTCCTAGTCCATTTCTGGATTTTTTTGTTTTTTCTTTTTTTTTTGCAGTCTTTGATATTGTTTATGTTTTTATCCATCCTTATATTAAATTAGTATTTTTGAGCACACCCCGACTGTCTGCCTCTCTGCTTTCCAGGTTTACACCCTGTCCCCATCATTATCATTTGTGAGTCAGTACGTTAGCTCTCACTTAAAAATACTAGTTGAATCATAACATGGTTTTTACAGTAATTTTCACAACTGCTTGATCTATACTTCTGGTTAAGTCAAAAAAGTGTGAATACCTGTGCCACCTAGATATGAATCAACTTAGAGCCAAATCTTTGTTAGCAGTTCCAGTAAGTGTAAAGCATATGTAGTATTACCGTCTGAATGTCATCCTCAAACACTTCCCTGGCCTCTTCATAAGTGCATATCTCCTCCTGACATTCCCTCTCAAGGCTGTCTGGCACCACTAGTTCAAAGTCCCAGCTGTTATAAAGCAGTGAGCGAGACAGGAATGCATTGGCTGACTGTTCATCCACTAACAGTGAACTCCCTGCAAAACAGAGACATGGTGGGCAGAAATTATAGTGCATAAGTTCCTCTATAAAACCATAATGCAGTCAAACGAGTAATTCATTTCAAGGTACTAATTACACGAAACATTTTGTTTGAATGACACCTTGAAGTCCATTTATACATTTCCTATAGCCTTTATTTGATTCGGGTTACGGATGAGCTGGAACCTATCCTAGTAAATATTGAATTAGAGGCATAGACACCCTGGACTGGTCTCACAAAAATTGCAGGGCGCAAAAAGCAGAGTCATTCACATTTAAGCCTATATGGGGAGATTAAAATGCACAATCAGGCATTTTTTTTTGTCTATATGCATGTATCACAATTATTATAATGACTATTATAATTCTAATTCATTTTTACTAAATATATATATATATATATATATATATATATATATATATATATATATATATATATATATATATATATATATATACATATATATATTATATTTTTTTATTTATAAAATTACTGTCCATATTCTGTTATTTTTGTGTCATATTATATCCATTTGTTGTAAGTTGGAGTTTTTAGACAATTAGAATTCAACTAACTTGTGTCACCAGGCTGTATGTAATCTACCTTAGCCAAAGGCCAGGGCATTCACATCAACACAGCGCTGGCTTCTGCGCAAGCGCAAATGGATATGTGAGCGGCCCATATAACTTAATAGACAGCTGTAATAGCCAACCGTCACAAGATCGCTATCGAGAGGCCTCACATTGAACGGATTGGACTTCCTAAAATTTAGTGGGTATTTATTTTAAATTATTATTAATTTCTTTTAAGTTTTGACAGCATCACGTATGATGACGAGTTTTAATGGCTGATGCGGGTTTATTGACGTTTAAAAGTCTGTGTAGCCCAGTAATGCATACATGTGCACACGGGGGCTATCTATTCAAGAGTCTGACATCACAGAAGGCATACGTGTGAATGTCACGGCCCGCCACTGAATATAATGATAACTAGATCTATGAGTGTATTTAAAATATACGGTTGGTCACTACAATCACTTTAATTTGCAAGTTTCTGAAATTTAAAATCATTTAGTTTATTCCTTTTTAATGAAAAACGGTCTAAATCTTTTGCACTATCCCTTTAAGACATCGATTTTCATTTCCCAGCAACATTTTTGAGCGACCTCCATGCATTATACATCATTTTAAAAAGACCTAAGTGTAAAATTTGAACACATCAATGTCAATTTTAATTTTCAGAGACATAAGACTAATTTTGTGAAAAGACATCATAAATAAATTCCAAGATTACAATGACTCTGTAAAGCATTCGTGTCAAACTCCAGTCCTAGAGGGCCATATGTAAACTATATGTAAAGCCATGGGCGGCATGGTTCGGTGGTAGAGCGGTCGTCTCCCAGCCGAAAGCTCGTGGGTTCAATCCCCCGGCCATCAAGACCATGCCGAAGTGTTCTTGAGTAAGACACTAAACCCCCAGTTGCTCCTGATGCTGCAGCATCAGTAGGTAAATGATTAGTTAATATAAAGCGCTTTGAGTACCGAAGGTAGAAAAGTGCTACATGAGTGAAAGTCCATTCACCATACTGTATTTTCAAAAGTAACGATAGTATTTTATTTTGATGGTTGATGTCTTAATTGTTACTTCCGGTTTTGTGTTGAACCCTTTTATTTTGTTACTTTGCACTTCTGGTGTCAGGAGGTGTATACAGTATAAGGTAGCATAACTAGAAAATGTGCAATTCCTGAAGAAATTGCGTGTGAAGGCGAAAACACTAAAGGGAGGGGCGTTGAATCGTGGAATGATGTGGAAGGTTTGAATGGCTTGAATCAGTGAACAGTTTGAATAGGCCAAATAAGAAGATACAAGAGAAAAACTGAAAAAAGTGGAATTGTGGGAAAATTTTGAATTGTGGGAAGAGGAAAATGGAATTCATGTAATGGATGGAATCGATTAAAGTTGGCACGGTGTAAATCGGATGAGTAATGGCAAAGAAAGAAGGTCACAAAGTTTAGGTGAGAACGGTGAGAACAGTGGGAATGAATGAGGAATTATGGGTAATAATATTAAAATAGTTATGAATCATTGGAATATGTGAATTTTAGTAATGATGAAAATAAGAAAGGAATGAATTGAATGATGTATATGTGAAATGGGGAAGCTTTAAATGTGAAATGTTAAATATGCCAGTGGGAATGAATTATGATTTTTTATTGGTGAAAAATAAGGAATTATGGAAAATTATTAATATTTATGAATTAATGGAATGGTGTGAATGCTCCATGAGGTAAAATAAAAAAGTTGGGAAAGCTCAAAATGTGAAATGTTAAATCTCCCATTGGGAGTTAATTGGGAAACCTCCCATTGAAATTGAATTGAGAAATATCAAAGGTTGAAAAATATGGAATTATGGGAAAATATTGGAATGTATGAAATACTGGAATGATGGGAATGATCCCTAAGGCGAGATGAATGAGGTAAATATTGAAAATATGAAATGTGAAATCTGTAAATATGAAATATAAAATCACCCAAGTCAATGGGATTTTGGGCGCGACAACAGGAAATTGTGTAAAATATGTAAATATTTGGAAAGACAAAAATATAAGCACGATTAATTGGAATAATATGATATTGGAACGTGAATGAGTTAAAAAACGGGCGAAATAAATAAAGAGGAATAACATATTAAATGTTTGCCACAAAGCTTTGAGTGCGCACTTGGGTACAAAAGGCAAAAGGTGTGTTTTTATTGAAATTCATATTCATTTCATATTCTCTATATTGTATTTAATCATCAGAACGATTATTTTAATATTTGTCGTACAAGTTTGAACATTATTTCAGCTCTTACGGTGATCAAGGTGATGGTGATTGAGTTGATTACAGCGATGTATACACAAAGTTGCTGTCATATGTGCCACACATGTCATTTAGTTACGCTTCCTAGAAAACAACCCTTCTCTTACAGTCCTTTTTATAGCAGAATGTGATTAGAGAGGTGTGGTTTACCTGAAGTGTGTCGGTAGGTGAGAGAGCAGTGCGCCAACTGCAGAAAAATCAGCACAGGAATCCACATCACTGAGGCTGCCATTGAAATAAAAACTACATGGAACCTGACAAGGAAATGTCTCCCATGAAACTGAATCCGACATGTCTGACACTATGCCACCACTAGTCATGCCTACCTGGCTGTAGGTTTCCTCCAAAGATGTCTCGTGTTGCTTAATTCCTCATAAAAACATAGGATTTCACTGCCGGTTGTTTTTACAGAGTTTTAGTCGGAAACCTCAAGACACTTAAGTGTCACGCACAGAGCGTTGTCTTCCCAAAGCGAGCTCACATCCCAAAACCTGTTGGACGACATACCGGCCGGAGGGAGGGACCTTTTCAAACCTGTCTGTCTCAATGCTTATTTAATACACAAACATGGGACCACTGTGGAAATTCATTCATTTTGTGCTTAAAATACCCCTATATGTAAACATCTTCTAAATTTTACATGTCACACATTTCCTTGACTTGGACATATTCAACAAACCATAGAATACTATATTAAAAGAGGCTTAAAAATTGGTGGTGGTGGGGGGGGGTCAAGCCATTCTCACCACTCTCAAATGCTGTGTCAGCTTAAACCACATGCCCGAGGGGACAAATCCGGCCCACCGCCATATGTGGCCGGTGAAATGCCAATAATGACTTCAAGGTTCTGACTGAAATATTGACTTTGCAAGTTTTCTTTACAAGCATTTGTGTTACCAATCCTTCTTTGGACCTGTTTTTACTGGCCTCAGATCTCAAAACTAGGTAAATATGAGATCATATTAAAAATTGATTTTACTTCACAGTCATGATGGCCCTCTGTCAGAAACTAGAGGTACAATTTGGTCTATGATTAAACTGGGTTAGGGGGGGCTCAAATGTCAAATTCCACTACAAAACAGGCGTCAAACTCCAGTCCTGGTGGGCTGGTATCATGCATGTTTTCAAACTTTCTCAAACACACCTGATTCAAATGATGAGGATCATTTTCAAGCTCCTGCAGAGCTTGCTAATAAGCTTATCATTTGAATGGGGTATGTTGGGAGAGACACTTGTCTCAGGGCACTTAACAAGAAGCAGGTCTGAAATTACACTTCAAAGACCAACTTGACCCCTGCTAAAAACTCTGGTGGCTGGATAATATCTCCATCTCAAATCAGACTGATTTTCTGAATCCCGTTTAGAAAAGTTAATGATATAAACCAGTTTGTATATACTGTACAGCAAAGGTGTCAAACTGAATGCCAGGGGGCCAAATCCGGCTCACCAAAACATTTAATGTGGCCCGCGAAAGCAAGTCACGTACATTTTCATGACCTTTGCGCTACTCAGTTCCAAAATTTTAAGTTATGTATAATAAGAAAGAAAGCTGAGATTTACTTCTGATTTCAAAACTACAACATCATCAATTTGTTGTGTACAGTAATAATACGACGAGACGATTTAAAATTGACTTGGTTTCCTTATCATATCAGCCTAATGAGGGAAGTTATAGTTACAAGATGAGTGACAAAAAAAGCCATATTTAAAATACAATTATAATCATAAAGCAGTGCAACTCTGCTTGATGATAGGGGATTTTTCCTTTAAAACACACGCACAGAGAGAAATCAAAGACCATTTCCCACCTTACTTTCAACCTTTAACTTCCGATTGTTATTTTTTTTGTGGAAAAAAATAAAACTTATGGCATATATTACTTCTATATAAGTCTAGAATACTTGGAAAATTAGGTTTAAAAAAATCCTAGTTCCATACAGTGTAGATTAGATTACTGGCCCTGGGATTTTTATTTTGTCCCATCGGTATTTTATAATAATAATAATAATAATAATATTAATAATGATATTATCATAAACTTGCCAGAGAAGTGAAAATGATCAGCAAACACCACTAATAAATAGTCAGTGTAATCAGTGTAATCTATGCTAACACCCATATATAGCGCACATATTGTCAATGCATTTCTGCAGTATAGATGGTTCACTGAGGAGAAATTGAACAACGCAAGCTACCTTGTTGACACTGGGCCCAGCATTGGCTTGTCGTGTAAGGAAACATTGCTAGTAGTCACTAGAATCTGTATATAGATGTGTCTGGGATGCCATTTTATCTTATTGCTACCATTCCTATACCCACTGCCATTTTTTCAAAAGCGCAGGGACGCATTATCCCAACGGGAGTGAAAGGGTTAAATAGAAAAATAGGGCAGAGTGTGCATTCCACTCATTATGCACAATTATTACACAATAAAAACACAAAGGTTTTGTGAATATTTTAATAAGGTATAAAAGTGATTTGTCTTTTACATCAAAATAAAACATTTTAATAGCAGTTTGTAATATATAGCTGTGTATATATATATATATATATATATATATATATATATATATATATATATATATATATATATATATATATATATGCAAATGATTCATTTAAAAATATGACACAGATCTACACTGCCTGAAGCAATATAAATTAAATATGGAAATAAAATAGTCGACTGCTTTAAACTAAGGCCTCTCACTGTAAGTGTTTTTGCCAATTTCATTGCAAATTTTGATTCTATCCTCCAAACTTTTTCAGTTTTTCAATAAAAAGGAAACTCACACAGTTAAGGAAGTCAAAAAAAGACAGTTTCACAACTACTTTGCACCTGAATGTGCAATCCAACCTATTAAAATCAGCCATTTTTGTGTGATGCTGCCTGCAAAAGTGTTGTTGCAAAAAAGTTGCTTGACCTGATAGAACCTATGATTCTCCAATGCGGTAGACGAATACAAAATGTTGTGGGAAAATGGCACATCTTTTGGAGTCGGTCTCTTATTTCTGTTATGTTTGAAAAATTAAATGGGGCAGGTCAGCGTGTGACGATGATAGGAAAGATTCTCCCAGAGGAAGATGTAGCGCTTCTGCAATGTGGACAAGGATTGCAAGTTAATTATTAGCAAGAGTTAGGCTTCACATCAAAAGCACGAGTGTGATAGCAGCCAGTACAGAGGAACGAATAACAGACTAGAGTCCTTCCATTGCACCAGGAGACCAGTCAGAGACCCCTTTTAGAGAGAAAATTTTCCAAGGACCCCCATTGCAAATATTTAGGGAAACAAAACAAAAAAAATCATTTAAAAATTATTTGTGTTACTAAGTTTTAAAATGTAATAAGTGCCCTTTATATTCAGCAACAGATTCAATTTGACAAGTATACAGTATTTGTTACTTTACTTGTTAATTTAGTGAAGTTTATCTATTTAAAAAAGTTTATCTATATGTCAAAAAATTGTTATAAATTGCACGCCTCCTGATAACAAACCAGGTTGATTTCCAATTATTTAGCCAAAAAAGCATTATAAAATAAAATGCTGCTTTAGCGTTGCTGGCTTCATTGCCTTGTTAGAAATTGTAGACACAAAACACATTTTGACAAATTAAAAAATGATGGCATTTTTAAAACTATATAAAGTCTAATGCCAGGGACATATTTTCACGTTTTTTTAAGTACATTGGACATTCATTTCTAGATACTTAAGTATTGAATCAATACTTAAGTATTGAATCAATACTTAAGTATCTGGGACTGAATGTCTGGATTCTTAAAAAACGTGTAACGATGTCCCTGGTGTATTTTCAAGAGTCCGGACATTAAATCCTAGACATTTAGGCATTTAATAGATACGACATATGTTCACGTTTTTTAAGATCAATACTTAAGTACATTTAGGACATTCATTTCCATGTGCCAAAGTATTACAATGATACTTAAGAATAAGGGATTGAATGTTCTGCACTCTTTAAAAAAAAAGTGAAAATACGTCCCTGGCATTGAATGAGTTAAACTGGCTGAATTGAGAACCACTGATACAAAGTGTGAGCAACAAAACTATGATGCATGTAGTTATTTGGTCAAAATGTTCATGTTAGTAAATTGCCATTACTCGTGGAATTCAGTGAAAGTTCGAAAAAAGTCAAGATTGCATGAAGAAAATACCATTAGCGCAACGCTTACCCAAAATAAATCCAGATGATTTCACCGATCAAATAGTTGTTTGCCCATCACTCAAATGCTGAAATGCATTAATGCAGAAAATCAGTTCTGTAGTTCTGCCACTATGTTCAGTGCACCCCTACGTCAACATTTTTTCCCAATACACTGTCAAGAATTATTTTTGAAATGCTTGGTAGTTCCGTTTGCAGTATTAGAGCCAGTCGCATTGGCTGAAATGTTTGGCACCGCACAGCAAAAAAACAACAAAAAAATCACTTCCAAAGCATTGCTGCTGCTATGCTCTGCTGTCCCCTGCAGGACAACTTGAAACATGACCGCACAATGACATGATCGGGTGTGCCACATTCAATATTTTTAGAATTGAATGTGAACTGACTAAGTTTACTGCGTACTAACTCACCATTATGGCAGGAGGGAGCACCTACTGCAGTGATGTCTTTGCTGACATCACTACCCAAATGCCACAACAGCGGCAGCGGTTTTATAGTCCACCATAATGTGAGGATGTCTCTATTTATGGACCGCCACTATATACAGCCGCTTCATTATTATCGCATGTCGCCGACAGAACTATATTGGCTGCTGCTGAAAGCTCTTCCTTTAGACTAAAATACACTAAACTGAATTACAAGTTGCTCTTTGGTAAAAGTGCAAATGAAAGCATTCGAGGGAAAATGGCGCACCTTAATCCTGTCTCTCACTCAGTCAGTCTAACCCACTGCGACTGTCTCACACAAACGCTCACACTTCTTTTTGTACAAGCAGGAGAGGTTTTGGTGTCCATAGTAACGGCGCTTAGAGAAGGACGCAGGGGCAGCCGCCGCTCTTTTGTTTCCCAGTGTGATGGGCCGGAGGGGGAGGACACTCCGTTTCCTGAAACCTCCTGCGAGGAAAGAAGGAGAAATTTCAATATTGGCCATTTATCTTAGTTATTATAGTGTACATGCCAGGAAAAATAAGTCCAGCTTACAGCAGTAACAATTGCTAATGCCCTTTGCAACACAGTACAACACGCCGCCAATGCTGTGAGAAGGCTAACTTCACAATAAACTTTACTAGACGAAATATATATGGCCAAATGGCTTTTCTTTTAGGTTGTTCTGTTTAGGTTGTGTGTCACGGCCATAGTGATAGTGATAGGCCATGCGCCGTGACTCAGAAAGCAGTTGCGTTAAATCACCGAGGCGTGGTTTGGTTACTTGACATATGACGTCGGACGCACTTTAATGACAAGAATATGTTTCGAATCAACAAATTGATTTGTTCAAATGCCAGTCACTTGGCAGGCTCGAATGTGCACTGGGCTCAGTGTCCTTATTTTGTGGCATTCATTTTAAATGTTTTTCGATGAGAGCGAGGGAGTCGTGGATCGTTTTGTTTCCACATTGATTGATTGCATTGCATATTAAGACAGAAAGACAAATAATTATTTATTTAGATATTTATATAGATATTCGATAGATACGTAGATAAATCAGAAAGACAGAAAAATATGTGAATATTTATAGATAGTAGACATGGGACAATATCAGAATCTAATGGTATAATGACCTTGAGCAAAAATATTATGGTATCGCTGTATCATGGTCTTAAAATTACAGCTCTAAAATATATAATTTTCAAATCTTTTGTGGGGAAATAGCCATTTTTGTAGATTATAAAAAATGTTTTTTTGAAACATAAAAAAAGAATACATATATAATATACAATAACAAACATTTAACATGCACATTTAGCATATTGAACTATATATATAAAGGGTTAGTAGTTTATTTCAAATCAATCATTCAATTACAACTACTATGTGTATTAGTTAATGGTATACAAAATAGGATTCTTTCATTTCATGTAAACAAGGGTTTGCTTTCTTGACCCACACTTTAGCGCAATAGATATGGCGTTATATTTGTGCCACAATTGCAAGCGTGCAAAAAAAAATTGAGCGTAGAAAATAAAACTGAGCGAGCAAAAAACAGATTTTGAGCACAGAAAAAAAATATTGAAAAGAAGTTCCTCGCTCAAAATTCCTTTGTGCTCGCTCGCAATAGTCCTCTCTCACTCAACATCTCGGTCTCGGTCGCGATACTCCTTGTCAGAGAAATCTCAGAAAAGAAGACTAGGACAAGCCTAGCTGCTTAAACAGCAAAAAGAGTAACTCAGACCAGCCAAGATTGACTTTTCTACGCCGGCATAGGGAAAAAAGAGCTTGGGCAAATGTAACTCGTGGGTCTTCCAACGCCAGTTTTTCCACTTGCCCAGCCGTTCCCCCCGGCTTTTATTGAATAGAAGCATAGCAGATTACAAGACACAACAAAAGAGCCAGCCGGGCGCCACCGGCAGCTGGGCCAAGGTCCCGGCTCACACTTTCGTGCGTCAACAGTTCTATCTAAGGACAGGGTCAAGATGAACTAGGATTGCATAAATGGGTAACAATGAACTAAGAACATAATGATAACAACCTAATATATGATTCCCTTCACACTCCTCCATCCCTTGCTCAGCATCGCGTCCGCTCAACATTGAGCTCTCGCTCGCTCAAGTCGTCCTCTGCGTGCGCTCAGTTCTGCTCACACGTTACGTTTGCGCCACAAAAATAGCCAATCAGAGCTTGTAAAAGCACATTGATTGACAGATTGGTATCCAATGAGATTGCTTGTTGTGCTCACCCGGAACGAGCAAACGAGAGTGCTTCACATCGACTTCCACGGGTAGTTATCTTCGGACACGTCCAATCTGTTTGAAATGGAGGTCTTCTGGGATGATTTGTGGCTCATTTTATCAGGATGTTCTTTACCCAAATAAAGAACCCGCTGTTTTATGACGACTGTTGTGAGATCAGAGCGTGGAAGGTTAAATATGTGGAAAAAAATTGGTCTGGTTCGAGTTATGGGGTCATAAGTCAACCCCCCCTAATATAGCGGTTGAAAATGAGGATAAAAAACTTGACTTGCACTCAGAGAAATATGGTAAAGCTTGCTGTTCCCACTGTTGAGGTTTAGACGAACCAGAGTGGATAAAAAATGCCGTTCCCACTGGCAACATCGCTCCTGTTGTTCTGACATCACCTCATCTCATAGACCAAAATTCATAGACTGATATTGCCAGCGAGGAAAATTGCATGCTGGTAAGCACAGTTTAATTTTAAGTTTAAAAAAAAACAAAACTGCTTTATAATTAAGCAGAAATGTGTTATTTATGGTCTTTGTTTATATTTTTTTTATACAGTTTTATGTTTTTATCCAAATACCCAATTAATTGATTGCATTTTCAGTTGGATATCTGAATACCAAAACGCTCAAAACGATACAGCTGTAGCGTAATGTTTACAAAGCAATGAAATCAGAAACAACTACCTGACGATTCGCACTAGCTCCAAGAAGGCTTCATCCACATTGTAGCGGTTCTTGGCTGAAGCCTCCATGTAGTGAATCCTATTTTCTCTTGCAAATGCTTGAGCATCCTCCCTGGAGATCTAAGTCAATACAAAGCCATACAGCGGAATACAGTAAATGCCTCTCATACAGTATGACACAAACTTTATCCACATTTGAAAAAAGATTTTGATGGCCTTTCTTTGCCTCAGACACATTCATGTTTCTGTGGAAAATTGCTGTTTTTTTTTCCTAATGCTGCGAACTAACAAGAAAAAAACCTACCATTCATTGGCGGTACAACAAAGTTAAATTCATACTTTTCTGACAACCAGTTTAATGTACTTATGAAAGTGGTAGTTATTGTACATGCAAGTTGTGAAAATAGTATGATGTACAAATATTCTGACAAACGAAGGCAAAAATGGGTAATATATATATATATATATATATATATATATATATATATATATATATATATATATATATATATATATATATTGAGTATTCATATTTAGTCTTCTAATTCTATACTTTTTTGACCTTAGTAATGATACATCTTACAAGAAGGTACTTTGAAAATGACAAACTTGACTATTGCTAGGATGAAATCATTACTTTTGAGAAAAACGGGTCTAAAATGTTGCCACATATTTGGCTGTCTATAGAAACCTCTGGAAAACCCCAAAGCAAAGATAGTGACCATAAACTTTTAGTGTTGAACTTCCAGTAAATTAAATTCCAGTAGAAGGGAAAAGGACCATCAGTCAAGATTTTAAGCCTTTAATAGATGAGGAAGTTTGACCTCTCATGAAAACTATGCAAAAATTGTGATGTATTATTTCTACTTCTGCATGTATTTTAAACTGAGGTTATTTTGCTCCATTGGGAAATTTGATTTAAGAATTTTGTGTCAAGGATTATTTGTCATTTGGTGTGGCATGAGACGAGAGCTCCTTGATATTTTGTCATGGGTATCTTATGAAATTGTTTTGATGCTGCAACATTTTGTTACATTCATTCAACATAACGCAAACAGGAACATATCGACAATTTATACACAATGTCTAATATTCACAAGTCTCTCCAAATGCGAATTGTAGGCATTATGGGCTGAGGTAAGACCAATTGTCATGACCTCTACATCTTCAACCTTAACAGTGTTTACATTAGAAATTATTGTCATCCACTAATACGGGATAAAGTGGACTTGTCATTTGTCACACAAACATAATAACAGGGAAACCGAGTTTACACTTGAAATTCCAATTTATCACAAAAGCACTCTCTGTAACATCTTGTCAACGTTCTCTTTCATTCTCACTGGGCACTCCTACAAAACACGTGATTGGTTCCCAGCACGACATCAACCAATGAGGGCAGGAGGGGATTACAACTTCTGCTCTCATTGGTCGATGTTGCGCCGGGAACCAATCATGTGTCTTGTAAGAGTGCCTGTGAGCTGACTGACCTGGCCAGTCTTGTCCAAGTTGTTGACTGTGCTTCCAGCAGGCAGACTCCACCGCACATGCAAATGTGCAGCCGGAGCAATATGGTGAGGATAAAACAAAGCGCTGTTGTAATGAAATTCAATTTTGAGTGTTAACTGTTTCCCTATTCTCATGTTTGGTCAGCTACGGGCTCCACGCTAGGTCGACATTGAAGGAGTGGCGGTGGCATGTGGGATTACAGTCAACTAGTCTGTTTGGCGTGCAGGAAATCTTCACAGACCGTCTCGCTGCAATATATGTTCATAAAAAATAAATAAAAATACGCGAAGCATAATGTGCAAAAGATGAAGCACTAAATAGTGAGAGAATACTGTATAAACAATTTTATTGAGCATTAAACATAGTTGAAGTGCCGTCCTAGTTTTTGGAGGTATACAAGTCCATAGGCCTTTGGGCTAATAACAAAGAGCTGTTTAAAGAAAACCTTTTCAAAATTGGCTGCGGCTTTGAACCTGTTTATCACCTTAACAGCACTTAAAAAAGGAACAAAGGTGTTAGTTACCACTCTTTGCTGTTCCAGATCTGCCTTGTTGCCAACCAGCAGCATTGGGAAGTCATCCCGATCCTTCACTCTAAGGATCTGGGTGTGGAATTTCTGGACCTCATGGTAGCTGAGATGACATAAAGATATTAGCCAAACAAAATAATTACATCAGCATACATTATAATACACAAAGTCAAATCATAAAGCTTGGTTTATGCTAGACGCATGAATGCTCCGCACGTCTCATTTACGCCAACACGCGTTTTGCAGCACTTTATATCCGGTGCAGCTTTCCCCCGTCAGACGATATTTTCTCATACTCTAGTTGGCAGTAAATGGCATCTACAGCATACAAACACAGGTAGAGAATCCGAGTACATAGATTCAAACCATCAAAATTCTTCCAAGCTTTTTTCAATAGACTCCTCATCTCTCCCCAATGTGAGTGCTCTCCAGGAGTTGTTCATGGCAGAGGTCCCAACCACCGGTCTGCGACCTGTTACCGGTCCGTGGATCAACTGGTACCGGGCCGCATGAACCGCATCCGAAATTATGATGTTTTGGAACATTAATTTTTTTTATGAGGAAGGACAGTGCAGGCTTTAGTTGAGAGCAGACATTTTTGTGTTGAGACCCCAAAACGACTGGGGAGCGTTAGCGGGCAATTTGCGGCCTTGCGAGGCAATGCCAGGGGATTGCGGATGACCCCCGGGGAAAAGGATTTGTTTTTGCCATGTGAAGTATAATTGTGATAAAATAGGGATTTTTTTTCAGGCTTTTTGATGCATTTGGGTTTTTTCCTGCTTAGACCAGGGGTGTCAAACTCATGTTAGCTCGAGGAAAATCTATTCCCAATAGGGCGGGACCAGTGAAATTATGGTACAGATTTATATAACTTTAAGACAACAACTTAAAATGTATTAGTATCTTCTATTACTGTCCAAAATAGTAAAAGCACAACAGAGTGAACCCTCGCTACTTCACGGTTCCACTATCGCTGATTTGCCACATCGCTGATTTTTTTTCCATTACGCGGATTCACCACATCGTGGATTTTTTTTCCACTACGCAGATTCATGACTTCAAAGATTTTTTTTTTTCATTATGTATTGAATTTTTGCAATAGCTCCCAAGCGTGATGTTCCCACGAAGGCTTGTACTATACCTAAACGCCATAAAAAAATGATGACAGTTGCTGAGAAGGTCATACTTCTCAAAGAGAAAAGTTACGCAGCCGTGGCCCGCCATTTGGGAGAGAATGATTCCACCATCCGTTACATTAAGGATGAGGCGAACATTAGAAGAAGGCTGCCAACACCTTTGGCGAATTTGGCGAAGCCAGTCTTTACGGCTCGTGATAAAACGATCGTTCGTATGGAAGCTGCTTTAGCAATCTGGATCGACGACTGCCACCGGAAGAAATCCTTTCTTTTGAAGTATGCCATCATATAAGTTGCGGCTCGGATGTTGAATTAAAGTCTAATCTGGACATGATCAAAGATGATTACAATGGAGAGTTTACACTTGAAAAACAATTTTATTATAAAGGAAATCTAGGGAGGAGGTTTCAAACGGTCTGGACAGCTAAGCGGGGTCCTACGATGTTAGGGGGGGCTTGTTTACATTTTATTGGCGGGTAAATTAACATTAACATATTAACATATTGGCGAGCATTAACAGAAATACGGTTCGGTTTATTGTTTTGGAGTTGCCATGTCAGTTGTGAAGTTGTATGGAAAATAAAAGCCACGTTGCTATCGTTTCGGGTTCCGGAACATATCTACCGCGATAAACGAGGGTTCAATGTATTTCTATTAATCATGAAACATTAACATTACTAATAATCATTAAAAAAATAAATTAAAAAAACTGTGTATGTGTGGGGGAGGGGGGGGGGGCACGAAATGTTTTCTCTTTCCTAGGGGGGTTTTGCAAAATATATTTGAGAAGCACTGCCCTAGTGCTCAAACAAGCAGCTGTCACCATCAGTTCAGGTCTTCATTCCAAAGCTGTTACATGACCCAAAATATTCCCGGATACACAACTCAATTTTTACATGAATATGTGTTGGGTGTTGTATGTTACAAGCTATCACCTCCTTTGCTAAGGTAACATTAGCCAAAATTAAATTACAACAACCCAGACTATGGCAGCATATACTGTAACGCTCATGGGAAAATGAATGTTTCTCTTTTGTGTATCCAATTACAAGTGAGGTCTTTTCTACCAAACCGACAAATGTGCTGGACACAAATTAACACCATTTTAGGGAAATTAAAAGCTTTACGGCATGAGAGATAAAAAAAAAAATGGTTTCTTATGGTACTTCCTTGCTGAATTGTCACGATGCAATGTCAGCCAAATACTGTATGGAGACAATCTAAGTTCACTTATCAAGTATACCGTATAATAGAATAAAAACTCAAATAGCTGGTATCGATTGGTGTCAGCGTTGAATTTTCCATGCCTTAAATGAAACATGTTAGCGTTTTAGAAATATTTGGCCTTTACAAACTATCAGGACAACTGATTGTCGTGGCTCCCTCTGGATTTTAGGAGCAAGGTTTCCCGTAGACAGACACTGTACAGCCGTAACAATATCACATTGCAGACATTGCAAAAAATAACAAATGTAACATTTTGAATATACAAATCCACACTTACCTCCCCCTGTCGTTGAGAGCAAATACTAGCAAGAAGCCTTCTCCTGAGCGCATGTACTGCTCCCTCATTGCTCCAAACTCCTCCTGACCTGCTGTATCCAAGACTAATAAAAACAAACAAATTATTGAATCTAAATATGCTTCAGCAAGTGTCTTTTATCATTATGACTTTCCTAAAAGGATTTTACCCTCATTCACAAACATTAATTAGCAAAAGCAGGTAGCTAAAACTTTAATACTTCAGACTCTTTATTATGTCCCACTGATACAAATGTAAACTCTCCAACAAACCCACAAAACTATTTATTATAGTATTTCAAACATGTAGAACCCGCTGTTGACAAAAGAAAAAGAATTGTCAAGTTTAAAACCATTAAGACAACAACTGCGCATGCAAGTATTACTGAATAATCAGAAACACATGGTGATAGGTAACCACAACCTATTGTCTGACTCCCCCTGTACTGAACTGCTAGTCGTTACCGCACATATATTGACCAGGACAAAATTTCTCAAAGTGGGGTCCACGGTTCTGTGGCATGACTGCAGGAGTTCCATGAAATAATTTGGGTTATTAACTCTTTCAGTGCCAAGCGTTAGAGTGCGAGTATGTTTAGCATTTTCACTCATCTTTCAAGGCCAACGGAATGTTGTGTGGTATGTCTATGTAATCATGTGTGCTATCATATGAAAGATTGATTTCCGTCCCATTCTTACTTGTAATACATGTGTTGTATGTATGAAAACACTGCCACCCAGAGGTCACACTTATCACTACAATGCTGAATTGGCTTATTAGATGAGCAATAGTCAAAAGAGTCAGCTTCCTTCCATGAAAAAAAAACCGTATTTGACAAGAATTTTATTGTTTATTCTTTTTATTTACTATTTTAAAATATCATCCATGGCACTGAAAGAGTTACATATACATATATATATATATATATATATATATATATATATATATATATATATATATATATATATATATATATATATATATATATATATATATATATATATATATATATATATATATATGGAAAGTACTCATGACTTATGACAATGTAATCAATTCCACCAATTTAATGTATTTTTTAAAAATGTATTAATTTTGTTATTTGTCAAATACGCTCACGTAATCCACGGCATCATCAAAGAACTTGATTATTCAGTCACTAAATATTTGGCAGTAACCTGTTTGGGGGGAAATTGACCCAGGTTGTTATGAGGCGGCATGCAATTTGCAATTTTTGTTTTGTAATCTTCAGCATGGCTGAAAAGTAACATACAGGTATAATTTGCTTATATATTTGTTGAAATTGACCCAATTTGTTATTAGGAGGCGTGCAATTTGTTATTTTAATTTTGTAAACTTCTGTATGGCTGAAAAGTAACATAGAATTTGTTTATAAATTTGTTGTCAAATTGAATATATTGGTAAACAAAAACGGCAGTTATTGTTTATTGTATTGTTGGTTTAAATTATTTTATTGTTTGTTTTGTTTCCGAAAACATTTGCAAAGGAGTGTCCTTGGAAAATTTGATTTCCAAAAAGTTTGAGAACCCCTGGACTAGGACAAGACAAACAACCATTCATGCTCATAATCACACCTAAAATACAGACAATTTTGTGTCTCCAATTTAAAACTAAAACAAGTATGGGGAAATTATGCAAACTACACTTGTATGTAAAGTACATGAGAGGAAATAAGAGTTAGGGAAGTACGGCTGACAGCCACTGACTAGTCAGTGCATTTATGTGTCATATGTTTGTCCCACCCTTCACACCTTGTTGTATGCAGTCATTTTTGTACACTGAGGAGTTTGACAAGAGCGCAGGAACTCACCCACCAAGTGCAAGTCCTAACAAGGGAACATATCCTTAGTGCAAACACACTGCCTTTGTCATATCACGTCATATTAAAACACACCCTCGAGTTTTAAACAAGCCCTTTTTTCCACACCTCGTACATCCTTCAGAAATGTGTGACTAACAGAGATACTAAGAATCGTTGCCAATGTGGTTTAAGCTTACTGTCCAGACGAGTTTCTATTCCATCCACAGTGCAGATCTTCGTGTAGGAGTCTTCAATGGTGGGGTCGTAGTCTGACACAAAATAGGACTGAAAAACACAGGGTGCAAAAGAAATTTTTGTGTTGGGACCTGAAAATCACCGGGGGGCTCTCGCGGACAACTTATGACATTTACAAGCCTTTCAATGATTCCATTAAGGAGTCAGGCTTAGCCTGATTCCCATTAAGCAAAGTTCTTACATTATTATTAGATATTAAGATTATTATCTTAGATTATTATCTATTATCTAAGACTTGTAGTTGACAAAAGACTTTGATCCAAGAATGAAATGATGCAGGAAAGCAGGGAAGCATTTTCTTTCATGTAACGCATAAAATATCTGCAAATTCCCATCCGTGAACTCTGCAACATTGAAAAGCTGGTAACATGTTTTTTTGTTTTGTTTTTTCCCATCACCAAATGAACATTCTTCAAAACAAAACAGCCTCGGAATATGTATACGTAAATATTCATAAGTAGGGATAGGGATGATGCCACTGACCATTTTGAGAGGTTGAAAGTAAAAATATATTAATATTTGATGATATTATGAGCCTTTCAAAGTCAGACCAAATTAGGTGATAATAAGGCCAGGTTTGGGAAAAATGCCCGGACACCCAAGGGTTAAACAAGCACTTAAAGTATTTGAAATTTAACAACTCAGCGAGGGATACATGTTAGGAAAACACACACTCTGCAAACTCAGGTGACACAAAGTCTAACTCAACAAGAAGACAGTGCGAACCACCTCACTGCTGTAAAAACATGTTTAAAAGATGTGTTCATAAAACACTGACTAATGTTACAGCTCAAAAATCTACTACAGTATATCTTACCTTTTGATAAAGTGTATATTCAAATACAGAAAGCCACACCAGCATCACGTTTGTGTTTCATCCACTTATGCCTCATATCCGCTACTCATGATATTTTAATTCAATGTCTTCTTTTTTGTGACTGTCAAAGTTATTCTTTTTTTTGTTCTTCGAGGACCATTGTGGGGTCATTTCCTGATTAAGCATGCTACATCACCTTCAAATGTCAACATTATATTATGCTTAAGTTCTTAACATTGTTTAATTTGTAAAACAGTTGACCTAATGAGTAGTCATGTTGTATTTTAGTAGAGTGTAATGAAACGGAAGATTTCTTGTTCCAACAATTTCATTTAAACCAAAAAAGGATTGGGTCAGCACGAGTGGCACAGTATTTGCATGGTACAGGGTAGAGCTCGGGAAACAGGACCCGCTGTGTCAGCCTTGGCGAATTTTTCCTTATCAGCTGCTATAACATAAGAGGTCCCACATCTTCATACATCTTTTTACAAATTGAGAAAGCTGGCTTTAAAGTCTCCAATTTCTTTGGTCTGCCACTATCAGGGGATCAGCTTCATTCACTAATGACCAAAAGAAACAACAAAACAGTGTTGTACTTTTTTTACTGTCACACGCAAATTTGGGAACATACAGCCTCAGGATATAAGATCTTTTTATGATGTTTTAAAGTCACTTTTTAAGTTGCATCTTTTTTCCTTGCCATTTGTCATGTTGCAACAATTTCTTCATTAATTGTATTTTTAATATATATATATATATATATATATATATATATATATATATATATATATATATATATATATATATATATATATATATATATATTAACTTTTGCATTTTTGGTGAACTGCTTTTTGGGGGTAATTCATTTATTGTATTTTACAATATTGTGATGCACCATGGTCGCTTTTCACCCTTTCACTCCCGTTGGGACATTGCGTTTCACAGCTTTTCAAAAACATTGCAGTGGATACAGGAATGGTAGTAATAAGATGAAATGACATCACAGCGGTTCATTACATACATATGCACATATTCTCGAGGCTACGAGCAACTTTTCCATACACAACAAGCCAGTGCCCACTGTCAGCAAGGTAGCTTGCGTTGAGCAATTTCTAGTACTGCGGAAAAAAAAATGTAATATATGCTGTGTATGTGTGTTACTATGGATTACATGGATTGCAATGTATTCTCTCTGTTTGGTGATCATTTTCACTTCTCTGGCACATTATATTATTATGATTATTATAAACCACCGATGGGACAAAACATCCCTGGACCTGTAAACTAATTTATGGATGATGGAATGTTTAACTAATTTTCCAAAGTATACTAAACTTATTAACAAGTACTGTACTATATGCCAAACTTTTTTTTTAATCGGTATTGGAAGGGTTAAAATGCTTGACATATTGTTGGTTACGATTGCGTTGAACAAATTGCACTCAGGTGGTACCCCATTTCAAAAGGTTTGAAGTCAAATGTGAAAATGAATTATGCATCTTATATCAAACGGGATATTAACTCGTCGTGTTAAGTTGTTAAGATGTTTATGCTGTCTATTACAATTATAGAACAAAAAGAGTATTACTGCATTGTGCCACCAACAAAGTCAATGGAAAAGTCCGTTTTGAGAAATGTTCTCGTGTGGGGACTGGGGAGCAAAGGACACCCCCACAAGCAATTATTCCCCACCCCCATCCGCCGTAAATGCCACCCCACATCCACAAGGATGCTTTAATTAGACACCCGCACGTACAAACTTAGATACAGAGCCATGCATGCTATGGGGGATGTCGAAAAAGATCCTACCTGAATGAACTGGATGGTTAAGGCGCTCTTGCCCACTCCTCCACCTCCCACCACCACTAGTTTGAATCTTTCCTCGTCGCCGCTCATCGCCGTTTTTTTAAGAATTAAAAAAACAAAGAAAAAAGATTCCGCAAGCAAAGTTCAAAAACCAAAGATCAAAGTTCAAATAAAATCTTAGTCCGACAGGCCAACGCGGGCGGTCGTATCAGAACAACGTCAAACTACACTCGGTATCGTGAAACTCATTTTCACGAAGTTTTAAATACACCAAAATCCGAAAACAGGGGGGGAAAAAATCCCCGGAATGCTTGTCCAATCGAAGTGTGGCTCTGTTAAGTTGCACTCTTTGAAGGCAGTTGTGTCGTCGCTTGGTTCGGCCTCACGACGGCTCTTGAGGGCGTAACTGCTTCCTCTTTTCCTTCGTGGAGAAAGTCGAGCTAACGCACAGCGCGATGCTATTGACTCAAAATAGCGTACTCGTGTTCGCTAAAATCTGGCGTCAACCGGGACACCGTCTCTTTCAGCCAATTCAAATTTGTCCCGAACAAATTCCACTTTAGTGTGTCAGATACCTTATTTGGTCATTGGGAGTGACCGTGACGTCATGTCAACAGGCGCGCGCATGCAGTCCAAGCTGCGCTTGCTCGTGCACAGAAAAGACTAAAATCTTTTCCAGTATTGCGTTCTTCCCTGTGACTATTTTTGTTGAGTTTTTCGTTTGATGGGTTAAGAGCAACACATTTTCTAATAACGTTTGTCAAATTTGTCGTATGATTTCATGTTGTACACAAAGCACAACTGTTAGCGTGTACTTGAATCAGATTGTGGGTTTTGAAATCTGTCCCCTGGGGCAAGAACACACCTCACCACAAACTTCTTACCCTGCCGTCTTGGCTAAGTGGAAGCAGCCAAGAACGTGGCCATTTACATAAACTGTTGATGTCACATTGTTTGGTTCGCCACCATATTCTACAGCACAGGTGTCAGACTCAAGGCTCATGTCCTACAAAATGCTGAATTCACTTTTAAGTTTCTGGCTAAAATACCAAACTTGCAAGTTGTCTTCAATTAAAAAAAAAAAAAAAAAATCTCTCTCTCTTTTGAACTGTTTTTGATTTGAAGACCAGGTACGTGTGTTACGAACACATTTAACCCCTGGAGGAATTTTGTATCCAACTCTCGCTTTTTTTTAATGTTTTTGATGTGTTTTGGACGGGAAGTCGAGAGGTACACCCTATAGGTGTCAAATTTAACCCATGTCGGGCTCATTTGCTGCCATTCAAAAGTGGAAATATTGTCAATTTTTGACATACTAAAAACCCAATGTTTTATAATGCATTTCCCCCGATTTTTGCATTAATCTGTTTAACAGCACTTTGCAAACGGGCTGCAATAAAATTTTTGTGTTACTGCCCCAAAAACACTGGGTGCCACTAGTGGCCAACGTATGACATTTGCAAGCCTTCCAATGACTTTGATGATTGGCTTACCCTGGAATTGTTATGAAAAACCTCGGAACCTGAATGGATTTAGGACCCCGATTGACAATGAGAGTTTATTAACTGAAAACGCACGCCAGGCATGGAAACAAAAACAGTCCCAAAAGGTAAAGTATCACATCAAAGTCATAAAGTACAAACCCAAAGTGTCTCAACGAAGAAGAGCGCAGGTTGAGAAAACAAGAGACATGGCGAGGATGCTTGGAGCGTGGCGAAGCCATAACCCAGCAACAAGCTCTCCTGTGCCAGCCAGTTATATAGCCTTCGTGGTGGACTGTGAAATGAGCCTAAAAGACATCCTTTATGACAAGGAGGACTGTGAACTCCGCCTACACAAAACGCAGAACTTAAAAGCAGAAAACACAACAGTAACCCCCCCCCCCCCCCCCCTCAATGGATGCCCCTTGACGGACCATCAGGCTTATCAGGGTGAGCCCTATGAAAATCGGCCAATAAACCCGGATCCAAGAGCCTCGACCGCGGGACCCGGGACCTCCTCTTGTCCATACTCCTCCCAATCTACAAAATATTGCAACCCTCTTTCTCTGCGCCGGGAGTCCAGGATAGCTCTCACCGTGTAAACTGGATCCCCGTCGACCAGGCAAGGAGGAGGAAGTGGCACGACAGGAGGACACAGCACACTAGAAATGACTGGCTTGAGCTGAGAGACGTGGAAGACCGGGTGGACTTTCATGGCCGGTAGCAAGGCAAGTTTGACCATAACAGGGTTGATGATGGAGGAGATCTTGAAGGGCCCAACGAATCTCAGGTTCAGTTCTTTGAAGGATCCGGCGAGGTGCAAATCTCGGGCTGACAACCAAACCTCTTGTCCCGGACTGTACTTTGGAGTGGCAGACTGCCACCGGTTTGCCAGTTGGCTGTTTCGCTCTGCTGTACGTGTGAGCGCAGCCTGGGTGTCCTTCCAAACCTTCTGGGCCCGCCAAAGGTGGCTCCAGAGAGAAGGCACCACGACCTCTTTCTCCTGGGAGGGAAAAAACGGTGGTCGAGATCCGTAGACGACATGGAACGGAGACTTGCCGGTGGTGGATGAAGGATCGGAGTTGTAGGCATTTCCACCCAGGAGAGGTAAGTGGCCCAGGCGGGACGGGTTCTGCTGAAAGACACAGCGTAGTGAGGCTTCGGGTGCTTGATTAGGGTGCTCAACCTGTTCGTTGGACTGAGGGTGTTAGCCCAATGTCAGACTGATGGATGCCCCCCAGGCTCGCCCGAAAGTTTTCCACATCTGGGAAACAAACTGCGGTCCTTTGGTCTGAGACAATGTCTGTAGGAATGCCGTGCAGGCGAATGCTGGATCATGAGTTGCGTAGTCACCAGGGCAGAGGGAAGGCCCTTGAGGGCCATGAAGTGTCCCGTCTGATTGACCAGGTAGACCGTCCTGCTGATCCCATGATGGCATGCCAGTTTGGAACTGTGTCCCCAGTCCAACACGGCGGTCTGGCGACCCGGGGTCACAAATAACTTGCCGGCCGACAATCGGCATGCCGGGATCCAACAGCCTGCTGGACTCGTTCCTCCAGCTCCCACCGGAGGGCCCCAACAATTCACTCGCCCAGAATGATGGTCTCTGGGGTGTCCTCACAGGTTTCGTCCTTGTATACCCGAGACAGAGCGTCTGGTTTGCCATTTTTGGAGCCTGGTCCGAAAGAGATGACATAGTTGAACTGAGTGAGGAAGAAAGCCCACCTAGCTTGGCGTGGGTTTAAATGGCATGCTGTTTGGAGGTAGGCGAAAATCTCGTGGTCTGAGCAAATGGTGAAGGGGTTGCGGTGTGCCCTCCAGCCAGTGCCTCCATTCCTCCAATGCCAGGACAACCACCAGGAGTTCTCGGTTGCCCACATCATAGTTTCGTTCTGCAGACGAAACACGACATGAGAAGAACGAACATGGATATAACTTGACATTCTCAGTTGATGGCTGGGACAGAATCGCACCTACTCCCAAGTCGGACGCGTCAACCTCAACTGTGAATGGAAGTTTGGGATTTGAGTGCAAGAGAACAGGGGCGCTGAATCTAGTCTTAAGGTGACGAAAAGGGTCCTCAGCCCCTTAGCCCCATGTGAAGGGTACTTTGCTCAAAGTGAGTTTTGTCAGGGGTTAAGCCAGCATACTATAGTTGCAAATGAAGCGCCTATAGAAATTGGCGACCCCGGTAATCTTTGGAGTTGTCTTTTAAATGTAGGAGAAGGCCATTCGACCACAGCCTGGATTTTGGCTGGATCGGCTCACAGCTGGCCCTTTTCCACAATGAAACCGAGGAACGGGACCGAGGACAGGTGGAAGTTGCAATTTTCTGCTTTGACAAACAACCGGTTCTCCAGCAGGCGCTGTAGGACCAGGCAGATATGCTGCTGATGATCCTGCAGGGTTTTGGAGCAGATCAATATGTTGTCTAAATACATGAAGCAGAACAGGTTGATCATGTCGCGCAAGATGTCGTTAACCATGTTCTGGAACACGGCGGGTATGTTGGTAAGTCCAAACGGCATGACTAGCTACTCGATGTGCCTAAGTGGCGTGTTGACTGTGGTTGTCCACTCATCTCTCTCTCGGATGCGAACACGGTGGTAAGCGTTGCGAAGGTCCAATTTGGTGAATATGTGGGCCTGATGCAATGCCAGAAACGCGTCGTCGAGCAAGGGCAGGGGATGCTTGTTTTTTACTGTAATCTTGTTGAGACCACAGTAATCGACACAAGGACAGAAGGTTTTGTCCTTTTTGGTAAAAAAAAGAACCCTACTGCAAACGGAGAGGTAGAGGGACGGATATGCCCGGCGGACAGTGAGGTGGAAATGTAATCGTGGAGGGACTCCTGCTCGGGCGGTGAGATTTTGTACAGTTTCCGGGTAGGTCAATCTCGGCACAATATCGATGGCGCAGTCATATGGACGGTGTGGCAGTAGGTCAAGTGTCTGGTCGTTACTAAAAACCTCCTGTAAAACATGGTAATCGGCTGGCACCCGTTCCAAATTGATTTTCTCACATTTTGGAAAGCGGCACATGGGACACCAGCAAACTCCGAGGCTCGAAGACAGTTCGCATGACAGAACGGACTCAAACCGGTGATAACCGGCCTGATCCAATTGATACTGGACGAATAGCTTAATTAGCTCGCGGTGATTCCCCAATACTTTGAGCGAAACTGGACCTGTCTGATGGGTCACTACCGCCAGCGGGTGCCCATCTAGGTCGTTAACCTGAGTACTGTTAGTTAAATAGCAGTTGAAAATCAAAATCAACACTTCAATAGCATCTTTTTTTATCTCCCTTTGTTTGATAGAATATTTTAGTGAACATAAAAACACATTCCATATAATTCATATATACAATTATAAATACATAAATAAAGTCATATATACTGTGTACTGTATATAAAATTTACACATCATAAATTACCCCAAATTGTATACATTCTCTTATTCTATATATATATATATAGAGTTAGTTTTTTATTTATTTATATTTTTAAACTCTTTTTGAACACAGCCATTGATTCACGTCTTTTCAGTTCTATTTCATAGTTGTTCCATAAATTCACACCTCGAACAGATTCACACATTTGCTTGCTGGTGACAAGCCAAAAAAACAAAAAACACAAAGAACAAAAAAAGAAAAAAAAACCTCCCAAAAAAACACAGATAAGCCGCATTGGACTATAAGCTGCAGGACTCAAATCATGAGGAAAAAGTTGCGATTTATAGTCCGAAAACTAGGCAATAATTATTAATCAATGCAATACAGTTTTGAAGTGACTTGCCCAATACTAATCATTTATACCTGTATGAACAACAGTAGTACTACTACTGGTTTGAAAAGTCATCTTTAAAGTATTTTCCTTGTGATTGGTCAGTCCAAGGTGTATGTTGAGCCTTGCTAAAAGACAAGTGGAATAGGGTTCTAGCTCATTTACAATCATATGGATAAAACTGTTTGTGGAAATAGACACATTTTCCTGTAAAATGAGTTCCAAGACAGAGAGATGTGATTCAAATTCAATCTTTAATAATCAGTAAATACTGTACAATTCAGGCCAAAGCAACAACAAATTAAAAATATTGTCATCTAACAAACAACAAGATGACAGGGCCAAAATAAGCAAAAAAGAGCGAAGAATCATTTTCTCATCCCGGCAATAAATAAACATTGAGTACCTGCAGACCGCTTGGGTCTGTCCTTCCTTTGGAGATACATGCTCAATCACAAACACACAAAAGATTATTCCAATCAACACCTGTACGGCAACGCGGGTTGGCCCATCTTGACGGGGTGGGCAAAAACCCCACCTAGCAAAACTCTCTCCCCCCAGTCCAGCAGTTTGTTGAGCGTGCAGCTGAGCGGCGACAGCAGGCCCTGCTCCTTCGCTTCGGAATTGTTGTGTTTTTCCTGCGAAGGAACCTGCTCCTTAAGCGTCTCCCATGCATGCCGACTCAACATGGTCACCTCCGATTTTTCTGCCATCTCACTCTCAGGAAGGCCTCTCGACAAATCAGTGCTCTTTGCTCGTTTGCATGTTGTTGAGGGAGGGCACATCCCCAAGGGAGTCAAAGAGAGACTGAGGCTTTTGCGTCTCTCTGAGAGAGAAGCAGAAACCGCTGCTGATTGTTGTGTGGGCTTTGGTGCTGGTTTAACTGGACTTGGACTGGACACCCTTGAGGTTGTCTGGATTTCCTGCTGATTATTATTGAGAGTCCAAAGTTTCCCTGACAAGGAAATCTGCTGATTTCCATTTGCGTTTGGATTTGAATGTCTCTGCTGGTTGTAATTCTCTCTGTATGTTTGCGTCTCTTCTGCTGATATGTCACCGGTGACGTCGGCCTGATAATTTATGTTGGGAATGGTGGGAGTGTGATTGCGGCTGTTGTCCAACTGCTGGCTAGGAAAGTTGTCATGAGAGGCCTTCTGACGCAGGGTCCCCTGGAAGTGCTGCAACTGACCCAAGAAGTTGAAGTTCGGGGAAATGGAAGGTCGGCGCTCTTTCACAAACCTGCAAAGCAAGTGGAAAGGGAAGACAGAAATCTACATGAACATTTTTTATGTTTTTGATGTGTGGTATAAAAGGAAAAGCATACAAAACGGGGCTAAAATATTGCATAGATTGTCAAGACATGACCACTTTCAATATATTCCATGCTGCCGTCCCTTCAAAATGCTTGCAAATGGGAGGTCGAGAAGTACACCCTGCACTTAGCAAATTTAGCTCATATGCTGCCATTAAAAATGGGAAATATTGTAATATTTTGGAAATATTCAGAACACGATGTTTTATCATGTATTTCCCCCGATTTTTGCTTTAATCCTTTCAAACCGGGCGCAATTGAAATTTTTGTGTCGACACCCCAAAAGCACCGGATGGCACTAGCGGCCAATTTATGACATTTGCAAGCCTTTCAATGACTTTGATGATTGGCTTAGCCTGGACTCCCATAATGCAAAGTGAAAAAACCCTGGACACCTAGGGGTTAATAGTTGACAGGCCTGTCAAGTTCAAACTGTGAAAGGGGAAGACAACCCGGACTTTCATTACGATAATGTGTTATACGCAGCACCGCTACTCTAAATACTGCAGGCATGTCCAAACCCAGTCCTCGAGGGCCGCCTATCCAGCATGTTTTGGAGGTTTCTGTCCTCCTACCACACCTGATGTTCCACTCATCAGCAAGCTCAACGGAAGCCTGACAACAAACCTGATCATTTGAAACAGCTGCATCGGATGACGGAAACATAAAAAACATGCAGGATAGGTGACCCTCGGGGACCGGGTTTGGACATGCCTGAAATACTGTATTGTGCTTAAAAATGTGCTCATGGAATATGAATTAAGCAACAAAATCATCCATCACAGGGACCATTTTGCCACTTGCTGTCAACTCAAAATAACATTTTGCTCATGGTTCAGAGGTAATGACCAACCACTGCTCAGTTTACAAATGTCACGTAACCATAATAGAAATTTGATAATCCAGATACACTGTTTAATATTGCATTCATTGCATGTATGTAACTATTTTGAAAACATCTGTTCAATAGCTTGTGCCAAATGGAACTACGTTTGCTGCTATGTACGTGTTTGAAGACATTAACCCATTCGTCATACGTTGATGATCATCAACATTAACCGCACTAAAAAACACACTAAGGCATGATGGTTCTCATCGCAGGTGTCAAACTTAAGGCCCAGGGGGCAAGATCTGACCCACCACATCATTTTATGCAAGGTTCAGGTTTCTGGTTAATATACCAAATTTGGAAGTTGTCTTCAACGTTCAAAAAATTTTGGACAAAAAAAACAGTCTCTCTTTTGAACAGTTTTTACCGGCTTCTGGTTTCAAAACTACTTAGAAGCGCGATGAACACAATCACAATCTTACCGGCCCACTGACCAGGAACTATAACTACAATGTGCCCCATGATAAAAGGGAGTTTGACACCCCTGGTTTACATAATGATAGTTACGTGTAAAATGTATGAAGCTCAACCTGTAGGCGTGGTCCAGATCCATCCCTGAGCTATACATAATGTAGGCAACGGCCAGGGCCGGAGAGCGAGAGATTCCAGCGGCGCAGTGAACCAGCACAGAGGCACCAGAAGACATCGCCGTGTCTGCGTAAATTATGGACAAAAGTGACGTGTTTGCATCAGAAGGACGTCCAAATGATGTTTGAGTGGCATGTCCGAACCGATGAAGCGTAGAGCCTGAGGGATCCAGGGCAGCAGGTCATCCCACAAGGAGTCATCGATGGGGATGCGGAGGTACCGGGAGCATGGCAGGAACGAAGGTCGTGGGCTGCAGCGGCTCACACTCAGCACATAAGAGATCCCCAGAGAGGCCAGTCGGTCCTGTTCACAAAGTGATGCTTATATTTTTCTATTTTCTACGTGATACTTTTTAATTAAAAAAAAAGTCTAAAAGTGGTGCACGCTGCATAATTGTTCACAGTTTATACCTGCGTCACATCGCTCTCTGCTCCCAGGTAGAGCCTTGGCAGGATGATTGACAGGGGAGGACGCTCCGTTTCTCCTTCCATGGACCAAACCATATCTTCAGCAGAGCAAACACATCAATTATGTTTAATACATGTAAAAAAAAAAAAAAATCCCTGAGCTATTGTTGCAGAACAGTGGATGAAGCTATTTCTAATTTTTAACTATGGAAAAGGTGATATTTATACATATTTATACGGATATATACATATTTATACGGATATATATATATATATATATATATATATATATATATATATATATATATATATATATATATATATATATATATATATATATATATATATATATGCATTCCATATTGCAATCCACACAAACAGCCAGTGAAAACATTCCTGCTGCAATAAAACTTTTACATTTTCCTAAAGATTGCATTCAGACTTTTTTTTCAATAGGATGAAAGGGTTCTGTTTAAAAACATTCTCAACAGTAGTAAACATGCAACAAAAATGATTTCAAAGGAAATCAATCATGCACTTACTGAGATTTGTCTTTTCTTCTAAAAGTGCGTTTTTCCCTCGGTTGCAGTTGGTGTTGTGCAGATTCTTTCAGCCCACACCAGCAGCGTGCTGTATTCTCTCCCTTCTCCCAGAGACTGATTCGAAACGATGAGCTCATCCTCTTACCAACAATAAACCTTGAGCGGTGATGTCATTTTCCGCCAATCCGCTCCGCGCTGGACTTCCACACGCGCAGACGCACAAGAGCAATACCCCCCCCCCCCCCCCCCCCCCAAGCAGGGCTGCCTGCCGGGTGTAAAGTGGGCGGGGCGTGGCAGATTGACAGTGCTGCCTCATCACCAACACTTGAACATCAATGCAAAAATGAGCGGCATTTTTCCCCACCTGGCCGATTCTATCCGAATCAGATGACCACGAAGTTGCACACATAGCTCATTGCATTGAGCTGGACTGTTGTGCCGGCGCAAATGCACCGCTGCATGCTCGCTGCATGATGTCACATTATTTGTCCAATTGTTTGTCGCAAATTCACTAGACAAGATGGTCGTATCACATGCGCTCAACAAAAACACGCATTAGAAACAACATTTACGAGAGGATGTTGAAATAAAACGACCGATGACATTCAATACAGAGACCATAATGTGTACTTGAAAAGTATAGAAATAGCAAGGTCAGGTGTTTTTTGTTGAACAGTAAGGATTTCAGGGAATCAGCTCAAAATGTGAATATCAAACACATTTCAGATTTTCGGCTAATTTTCATTGGTAGGTGGGTTTAACAACTCAGGACCGCAAGTCTTTTTTTTTTTTTTTTTAAGGCATCCAACTTTTCAAGTGGGCACAATTATTGGATCAGTCGTTATCAGTGTTGGGAGTAATGCATTACAAAAGTAATAGTAATTACTATAATGCATTACTTTTTGCTGTGATGCGGTAGTGTCATATATTACACACACAAAAATAGTAATATTGTACTTGTTACATATGAGAGTAATGCAATGCATTGTACAATGTAATACAATGTGTTTTTAGCCTGAAAGTGTTTTCGCGAAAAACACAGCAAGATTGGAGGGGAAAAGTCCAGGGCAAAATGTTTACTTGTTGTTGTTAGTACCTACTACAGCAGAGATGAGTGCAACAGCAGGTGACAACTTGAATATAGAGCAGGGGTCACCAACCTTTTTGAAACCGAGAGCTACTTTGGTACTGAGTAACACAAAGGGCTACCAGTTTATGTGTTTATGTGATCATGTTATTGATTTCTCACAATAATTAAGAAACAGCTGTAGTAAATATGTAAATCTGGTGTATTATGTAATGTTTATGTCATATATGCATAATTATTAGTAAAATTCCTAGAAAATCACAATGTTCTATCACTTATAAACTATTTGAAGAACAGTGATACTACTCATGCGATACTCGGGGGCTACCCAGTGCCGGCAGGCACCACGTTGGTGACCCCTGATAGAGACAATGCGAACACAAGATGGACATACTCACATTACATTTCAGCTTGTCAGAGATAAACGTAAGAAAAAAGGTGCGTGAGCGGTCCATTTCGCGAAATAGGACCAGTAATTTGACAAACCATTTAGAGCAGTGCCATAGTAACGTGAAGTTAGTGAAAAGAAAACATGCTGAGGATTTTGCTCTCTCGCTGAGGGATGACACTTCCACCTCAAGAGGTTAGGAGATATGCTGCCACTTCCCCAATGTGGATTCATTAGCATTTTGAAATCTTGCCAACAAGATCCCTGTTGCAACTTGCAATAATGACATGGTAAGTTCACACTCATTTTCACTGTACACACGCTATAAATACGTCTATAAATAGTTCTGGTCAATGACTATCAAGATAATACATAATAGCTTTGATGTAGGCAAGCTGCTAACGTTAGCCCTGCCAAAACCATCTACTTTTGAAACAATCTGTCCCTAACTTAGCCGACTGAACTTGAATTTGAATAAAGTATTAACCCTGAAATTGTGGAAAGCACTGTTTTTGTCTACTGTAACTAAGTAATAAATGTTAATGTCTAGTTAATTGTTCATCCACTTAGCTTTCATTTTATGGAAAATCTACTTATTGGTTTTTGTTCTGTTTATTTAATGATGGGGAAAATGGAGGGAGAACAGCGAGAAAAGTTTGAACAAAATATTTTGCTCATAGTGATGATGCCTTGTTTGATTGGATGTAATTGGCAAACAAAAAATAATACACATTTGAACTTGAACATTATGAAATATTTGGTGGTGTAACTCCTTCCTTGCAATAACGGCATCAAGCTTGCACCCCATTTAGCTCACGACTTGCATTTTTCATTTGAAATGATTCCCAGGCATTTACTGGAGCCTCTATAGTGTTTGTTCCTGGACGTTTCTCTCTTCAGGTGGTGAAAATGCATGCTTTGTTGGGTTAAAAAGGCCCAGTGATTGACATGGACAGTCTCAGATTAACTCTATTAAGGCCTTTCATGTGTTGATAGTCTGTTTGGAGTCAATATCTTGATGGAAGATGAAGCTTTGATGCATAATTCTGTAAACTACCAAGACAAAATAATTCTATAGACTACATAATTCATTTTTGGGCAACCATTAGTTGCAGCTAATATTTTTGTTGTTGTTGTCTTTTTAAATCATTGTGCCTGTAACTTGTTATTTTAAGTGTGACATTGTGGTACACAACCACAAAAATCAAGGCTTTTCTTGATGAATGCAGGGCTACATGAATGTCTGACCACTGATCTATTGTTTCCAGTTCTTTCACATTTTGTTCTGTTATCTAGGACAGTGGTCCCCAACTGGTACCGGGCCGCGTGGGCTGCGCCCGAAATAATGTTTTGGAGATGGTTTAGTTTAACAGTTCATACGTTTGTGCTTGATCTTTGTTTTATGGCGCCACTTCTGGCCGCTGTTGATATTACATACATAGTGAGAAGGATGATGTGGTTTTCAGAACAGCCCCCGATCTAAGGCGTTGAGCGGTCCGTCTTGATAAGATTGGGGACCACTGATCTACGATACAATGTCATGCTTTAAGAGTGCAAGTGAAAACAAGAAGCATGATGTCCAATATATGGCATAGTTTTACTTTCACATTTTTCATTACAGAGTAAATCTTAATTCTAACACAGTTATTGGGCATTTTTTTGAACATCAATACATGAGGCTGCATTAGCTAGTGGATACTGCATACACACACAGCCACACACACACACACACACAGAATGACAAAAAATGACTAAGCTTTCCACTACAATGCTTTGTGATTGCTGTGCAGCCAGATTGTAATGTGACAATGTCTCCGAAATGTCTAATGGATTTATTCTTCTTACCAGCTCCTAGCCACACTCATGTCCCATGGAGTTATAATGGACGACGCTAGTACTCTTCCACAACTGCTGCTCTGGGGCTGTGTGAATAGAAATATTTTGAGGTGCATGGATTCATGAGGCTAGAATAAGAGGGCTCCTGTCCCCTGAATGTAGAAAGAAATTTTCCGTCATACTTATTGTGGCAACAAGAAGATACTGTATGAACATTATATCAATGTACATCATAGGACTATTTAATTTGACATCCCTCCAGGGAGTGGCTAAGAGAAGTCCTAACCTTTTCAAATCTGAACATGTGAACCCTGTCAGTCACCTTACATACCTTTTAGTGCTATTTGTGGCTAGATCATCAAAGACAACCGATCAATGGGAATGTCTATGAAAGAAATGAAGCAACACACTGCCGCATATTTACAGACACGTCAACAAACAAACCATCAAGGTCAATGAAATGTAGGGCTATTTATTAGAGAATTCCAGGAGAGGAATAGGATTATTCACACTAAGGGACTCATTCTGGAGGGTCTCACAGAGGATCCCAAAAGCCTGAAGTGCAATTTCACTGGCCTATGATCATGGGGAATGCTTGAAATTTAGAGTGCTGGACCTTCAGGTCTCCCTTCATTAATGGACCCGACAAGGGCCATAAGGAAACATGTGTATATGTGTGTGAATAAGATAGGAGAAAATGGGTCCATGTATATGATGACTACTTCCATAATCTCCAATTTTTGTCTTCAAGCAAGGAATGA